>NC_135988.1:16822882-16851154 GCF_053455715.1 Rhinoraja longicauda
CCATCAGGCCCTGGGGATTTATCAGCCCTTCAGTCCCATCAGTCTACCCAACACCATTTCCTGCCTAATGTCACCCTAGGATCTCTGGCCACTAGAACATCTGGGAGATTGCTTGTATCTTCCTTAGTGAAGACAGATCCAAAGTACCGGTTCAACTCGTCTGCCATTTCCTTGTTCCCCATAATAAATTCCCCAGCTTCTGTCTTCAAGGGACCCACATTTGCCTTGACTATTTTTTTCCTCTTCACATACCTAAAAAAGCTTTTACTATCCTCCTTTATATTATTGGCTAGTTTACCCTTTGTACCTCATCTTTTCTCCCCGTATTGCCTTCTTAGTCATCTTCTGTTGCTCTTTAAAAGAGTCCCAATCCTCTGGCTTCCCACTCTTCTTTGCTTTGTTGTACATCTTCCCTTTTATTTTGATGCTGTCCTTGACTTCCCTTGTCAGCCACGGGTGCCTCTTACTCCCCTTGGAATCTTTCCTCCTCTTTGGGATAAATTGATCCTGCAACTCCTGCATTGTTCCCAGGAACGCGAGTGTACACGTATGCGTTTAAGTGTGCGCGCGAGTGTATACGTGAGTGTGAGTGTACGCGTGGGTACATGTGTGAATACACGTGTGTGTACATTTATGTGTGTACACGTGTGTGTTTTCCCCCCCAGAACCGTGCCATGGCGTCACGCCTGCAGCTGTCCAAGCATGTCATCGTATGCATCTTCAGCGAGGCCGAGTGCCCGGACATCGGCCTACGCAACTTTGTGATGCCGCTACGGGCAAGCAGCTTCACCTACGATGAGCTCAAGTCCATCGTGTTCGTGGTCACGCTGCAGTACATCGCCAAGGAGTGGGCAACCATCAGCAACTTCCCCAAAGTCTTCATCCCTGCCCGTGCGTACCCTTACCTCCCCATCCACTACCCTTCCCTTCCTCCCGTCCCCCTACCCCCCCTCCACCCCCCACCACCCCTCCTCCCTCTCCCTCCCCCCACCACCCCCCTCCCCCCTACCACCCCCTCTCCCTCTCCCCCACCACTCCCTCCTCCCCCCCACCACCCACTCCCTCTCCCCCCCCACCACCCACTCCCTCTCCCCACCCACCAAACACTCCCCTTCCCTTCCTCCCGTCCCCCTCCCCCCTCCACCACCACTCCCACCCCCACCACCCCTTCCTCTCCCTCTCCCCCCCACCCACTCCCCTCCCATGCCCAGTGAGCACTGACCCATGTGTCCAGCGGGCACTGACCCATTTGTGCAGCGGGCACTGACCCATGTGTCCAGCGGGCACTGACCCAGTGTCTGGCCGGGCACTGACCCATGTGTCTGGTGGGCACTGACACATGTGTCCAGTGGGCACTGACCCATGTGTCCAGAGGGCACTGACCCATGTGTCCAGTGGGCACTGACCCATGTGTCCAGAGGGCACTGACCCATGTGTCCAGTGGGCACTGACCCATGTGTCTGGTGGGCACTGACACATGTGTCCGGTGGGCACTGACCCATGTGTCCAGAGGGCACTGACCCTGTGTCTGGCCGGGCACTGACCCATGTGTCTGGTGGGCACTGACACATGTGTCCAGTGGGCACTGACCCATGTGTCCAGAGGGCACTGACCCATGTGTCCAGTGGGCACTGACCCATGTGTCCAGATGGCACTGACCCATGTGTCTGGTGGGCACTGACCCATGTGTCCAGAGGGCACTGACCCATGTGTCCAGTGGGCACTGACCCATGTGTCCTTTGGGCACTGACCCATGTGTCCTGTGGGCACTGACCCATGTGTCCTGTGGGCACTGACCCATGTGTCTGGTTGGGCACTGACCCATGTGTCCTGTGGGCACTGACCCATGTGTCCTGTGGGCACTGACCCTGTGTCCAGTGGGCACTGACTCATGTGTCCAGTGGGCACTGACCCTGTGTTCTGTGGGCACTGACCCATGTGTCCCAGTGGGCACTGACCCCTGTGTCCTGTGGGCATTGACCCATGTGTCCTGTGGGGCACTGACCCTGTGTCGGGTTGGGACTGACCCATGTGTCCGGTGGGCACTGACCCTGTGTCCAGTGGGCACTGACCCTGTGTCTGGCCGGGCACTGACCCTGTGTCCTGTGGGCACTGACCCATGTGTCCTGTGGGCACTGACCCTGTGTCCTGTGGGCACTGACCCTGTGTCCTGTGGGCACTGACCCTGTGTCCTGTGGGCGCTGACCCATGTGTCCTGTGGGCACTGACCCTGTGTCCTGTGGGCACTGACCCATGTGTCCTGTGGGCACTGACCCCTGTGTCCTGTGGGCACTGACCCCTGTGTCCTGTGGGCACTGACCCTGTGTCCAGTGGGCACTGACCCTGTGTCCAGTGGGCACTGACCCTGTGTCTGTCCTGGCAGGGGTCGCCGCTGTGCCGCGCTGACCTGAAGGCGGCGAGCATCGGGACGTGCGACATGACGGTGGTCATCTCTTCCAATCGCATCAACTTCGGGGAGAAGAGTCTGCAGGACAAGGAGTGCATCCTGGCCACACTCAACCTCAAGGCCATGCTCTTCGAAGAGAGCAACGACACGCACGACCTTTCCGCCAAGCCCAAAGGTACCCGAAACCACCCCACCCCACCCCTCCACATCCCCACCCCCACCCCCACCCCATCCCCAGCCCCACCCAATCCCACCCCAGCCCACCCCTCCCAACCCCACCCCATCCCCATACAACCCCCACCCCCACCCCACCCCATCCCCAGCCCACCCCTCCCCATCCCACCCCTCCCAACCCCACCACATCCCCACCCCACCCCATCCCCAGCCCACCCCATCCCACCACCAGCCCACCTCTCCCAACCCCACCCCATCCCATCCCATCCCCATACAACCCCCACCCCCACCCCATCACATCCCCATCCCATCCCCAACCCATCCCACTCCCACCCCATCCCACCACCAGCCCACCCCTCCCAACCCCACCCCATCCCATCCCATCCCCATACAACCCCCACCCCCACCTCACCCCCACCTCACCCCATCACATCCCCACCCCATCCCACCCCTCCCCATCCCACCCCTCCCAACCCCACCACATCCCCACCCCATCCCCAGCCCACCCCAACCCCACCCCATCCGCAGCCCACCCCCACCCCCCACCCCACCCACATCCCACTCCATCCCATCCCAGCCCCCCCCCCACATCCCCACTCATCCCATCCCCAGCCCACCCCCACCCCACCACATCCCACTCCATCCCATCCCCAGCCCACCTCATCCCATCCCATCCCCATACAACCCCCACCCCCACCACACCCTATCCTTCCTCAACGCCACCCCACCCCACCGCATTCCACCCCCACCCCATCCCCAATCCCACCCCACCCCTCCCAACTCCATCCACACCCCACCCCCACCCCAGGGGCGGGGGGCTGTGGGAGGGGCGGGGGTGAGGGGGCGTTGCACTGAGGGAGGGGTGCACTGCAGGAGGTGTTACTGCAGTTGACTGACTCTGCTGTTTGCATTGTAGATGAAAGTGCCTCCGCGATCGATAACAACAAGCAATACTACAGGATCCCTGTCATCACCGCGCTGGGTAAGGATGGCCTTGACCTGGCTCCTGCCCCCACAACCTCCACCGGTCACTGAGACCTCAGCAAGGCCACAACATAATCAAGGACCAGTCGCACCCCGGCCGGCCACTCCCTCTTCTCCCCTCTCCCATCGGGCAAAAGGTACAGAAGGTTAAAACTGAGATGAGAACCATCTTTTTCACTCACCCAGAGGGCAGTGGAGGCCAATTCACTGGATGAATTTAAAAGAGATTTAGATAGAGCTCTAGGGGCTAGCGGAATCATGGGATATGGGGAGAAGGCAGGCACGGGTTACTGATTGTGGATGATCAGCCATGATCACAATGAATGGCGGTGCTGGCTCGAAGGGCTGAATGGGCCTCCTTCTGCAACCTATTTTCTATGTTTTTAGAAGTGTGAAAACTCACACCCCAGATTCAGGGAGTCAGGTTTTTCCCCGGCTGTTATCAGGCAACTGAACCATCCCACCACAACCAGAGAGCAGTGCTGGACTACTATCTACCTCTCTGGAGACCCTCGGACTATCCTTGATCGGACTTTGCTGGCTTTACCTTGCACTAAACGTTATTCCTTTATCATGTATCTGTACACTGTAAATGGCTCGATTGTAATCATGAACTGTCTTTCTGCTGGCTGGTTAGCACGCAGCAAAAGCTTTTTACTGTACCTCGGTACACGGGACAATAAACTAAACTGAACTGAACACCTCCCCAGCGCAATGTGTGGCCTGGGGAGGGGAGGGGAGAGGGTGCTTTCAAGAGAGAGCTAGATAGAGCTCTTAAAGATAGGGGATATGGGGAGAGGGCAGGAACGGGGTACTGATTGTGAATGATCAGCCATGATCACATTGAATGGCGGTGCTGGCTCGAAAGGCCGAATGGCCTCCTCCTGCACCTATTGTCTATTGTGAATGATCAGCCATGATCACATTGAATGGCGGTGTTGGCTCGAAGGGCCGAATGGCCTCCTCCTGCACCTATTGTCTATTGTGAATGATCAGCCATGATCACATTGAATGGCGGTGCTGGCTCGAAGGGCCGAATGGCCTCCTCCTGCACCTATTGTCTATTGTGAATGATCAGCCATGATCACATTGAATGGCGGTGCTGGCTCGAAGGGCCGAATGGCCTCCTCCTGCACCTATTGTCTATTGTGAATGATCAGCCATGATCACATTGAATGGCGGTGCTGGCTCGAAGGGCCGAATGGCCTCCTCCTGCACCTATTGTCTATTGTGAATGATCAGCCATGATCACATTGAATGGCGGTGCTGGCTCGAAGGGCCGAATGGCCTCCTCCTGCACCTATTGTCTATTGTGAATGATCAGCCATGATCACATTGAATGGCGGTGCTGGCTCGAAGGGCCGAATGACCTACTCCTGCACCAATTGTCTATTGTCTATTGTCTTATCAGCCATGATTGAATGGCGGAGTAGACTTGATGGGCCGAATGGCCTAAGTCTAACGCTATTCCTTGTGACCCTCCCGATGATCCTCTCCCTCCCCCCCTGCCACTCCCTGACCCTTTGTCTTTTGCTGCAGTTCACCAGTCAAACGTGTACTTCCTGGACCAAGAGGACAGGGACGAGCCCGACACGGACCTCTACCTCACACAACCCTACGCCAGTGGATGCGTGTTTGCCTTCAGCATCCTGAATTCCCTCATGTGTACCGTGAGTTGCCACCTCGGGGCTTGCCAACTCCCCTCACTCCCAAACAAAGATACTAGAGGAACAAGATGGACCACTCCCCGTTGGAGTGTAGTACGCAACGTCCGCCATTTAGTAAGCAAAACCCCGCCGTTCGCTCTGCCTCTCGCAGTGTGATCAGTGTTTCGGGGGAACAGTATGTGTGATGACGCCATTGAAATGCAGAATATATCTCGTCTATCGATTCACAGATTGTTGTTGTTTTTCTTTTTAAATGTTTCTGCAAGTTTCCGCCTACTAAAATGGCCGCCGTGACGTACTACGGTTTTTAGGGTCGAGTGGTCCTTCTTGCTCCTCTAGTATCTTTGCTCCCCAATTAGGGACAAAGGGTGACGTCGCCGCCCCCGCGCCCCACGTGGCCTCACGCAAGCCAGCGGGAGCACGTGGGCGCTGGCTTGCGTGAGGTCACGTGGGGCGTGGGGGGCGGCACCGTTTGTCCCGTATTTGGGAGTGGGGAAGTTGGCAACCCCTACCTCTCTTCCCCCCCCCCCCAGACCTACTTCAACGACAACATCCTGATGCTGATCCGGATGCTGGTGACGGGCGGTGCCACCCCGGAGCTGGACGAGCAGCTGGCGGATGAGGACGCGCTGCGGGGCAGCGTCCACGCCCAGGACAACGTGGACCAGCGCAACCGCTGCAAGCTGGCCCGCATCACGCTGTGCGACCCGCGCTTCAGCCAGTTCGCCGTGGGTCACCGCACGGGGGCACGAGGGGGGGGGGGGGATGGAGTGGGGGTGGTGAAAGGTGAAGGGGAGGGTGTGGGGGGGAGATGGAATGGGGGAGGGGGGTGTGGGGAGAGGGCGAGGGGAGATGGAATGGGGGGTGAGGGGTGGTGTGGGGGAGAGGGGGAGGGGATGTGGGGAGAGGGGGGTAGGGAAGGGGGCGGGGGGGAGATGGAGTGGGGTTGGGGGCGGTGAAGGGGGAGGGTGTGGGGGAGAGGGGAGTAGGGTGGGGGATGGTGGGGAGGAAGGGGAGGGTGTGGGGGGGAGGTGGGGAGATGGAGTGAGGGTGGGGGGGTGATGGAGAGTTTGGGGCAGTGGAGGTGGGGCTGTACATCACGAGGTGCTGGGGGAGGGGTGGGGGGAAGGGGAGGGTGAGGGGTGAGTGGGGGAAATGGAGTGTGGGTGAGGGTGTGTGTGGGGGAGGAGAGTGGGGGAGGGGTGTGGGTGAGGGGGGCGGGGGGAGATGGAGTGAGGGTGAGGGGGGTGATGGAGAGTTTGGGGCAGTGGGGGTGGGGCTGTACATCACGAGGTGCTGGGGGAGGGGTGGGGGGAAGGGGAGGGTGAGGGGGTGAGTGGGGGGGTGTGGGGGGGGGGCGGGGGGAGATGGAGTGAGGGTGAGGGGGAGTGATAGAGAGTTTGGGGCAGTGGAGGTGGGGCTGTACATCACGAGGTGCTGGGGGAGGGGTGGGGGGAAGGGGAAGGTGAGGGGTGAGTGGGGGGGTGTGGGGGAAATGGAGTGTGGGTGAGGGTGTGTGTGGGGGAGGAGAGTGGGGGAGGGGTGTGGGTGAGGGGGCGGGGGGAGATGGAGTGAGGGTGAGGGGGGGTGATGGAGAGTTTGGGGCAGTGGGGGTGGGGCAGTACGTCACGAGGTGCTGGGGGAGGGGTGGGGGGAAGGGGAGGGTGAGTGGGGGGGTGTGGGGGAAATGGAGTGTGGGGGAGGGGTGTGGGTGAGGGGGCGGGGAGAGATGGAGTGAGGGTGAGGGGGGTGATGGAGAGTTTGGGGCAGTGGGGGTGGGGCAGTACGTCACGAGGTGCTGGGGGTGGGGTGGTGTGGGAGAGGAGGGTGAGGGGTGTGTGGGAGAGTGGGGGAGGGGGGATGGAGTGAGGGTGAGGGGGGTGGTGGAGAGTTTGGGGCAGTGGGGGTGGGGCAGTACGTCACGAGGTGCTGGGGGTGGGGTGTGGTGCGGTGGGGTGGGGGTGGGGGGACAGATGTCTCTCTGCTCTGACAGCTTCCTCTGTGTCTGCAGAATGGCGGCAAGTATGGCGACTTGTTCTCCAAGGGGTTGCGGGAGTACGGGATACTCTGCTTTGGAGTATTCCGTCTGCAAGATCCCAACAAACAGTCCAAGAAGCGGTGAGCTGATGGTCATCTCCTCGCCCCCGCGTCCCAGCATCAACCAACCAACCACACCAACCTCAGCCAAAGGCCACTCGGCCCCTCCAGCCCGTTCCACAGCCTGATCTCTCTTTCCCTCTCAACCCCTTTCTCCCCGTCTCAGATACAGTACAAGTATATAACAGTCGTTGAGTTTAGTGGGGGGACTAGAGGAGGTTTACGAGAACAATCCCAGGAATGAGTGGGTTAATCTATGATGAGCGTTGGTCGGCACTGGGCCTGTACTCGCTGGAGTTTAGAAGGATGAGGGGGGGGACCTCATTGAAACTTACCGAATATTGAGCGGCCTGGATAGAGTGGATGTGGAAAGGATGTTTTCACTAGTGGGAAAGTGTAGGACCAGAGGGCACAGCCTCAGAATTAAAGGACGTACTTTTAGGAAGGAGATGAGGAGGAATTTCTTTAGTCAGAGGGTGGTGAATCATATGAAATGTGGCTGTGGAGGCCAGGTCAGTGGATATTTTGAAGGCAGAGATAGATAGATTGTTGGTTAGTGCGGGTGTCAGAGGTTAAGGGGAGAAGGCAGGAGAATGGGGTTAGGAAAGAGAGATAGATCAGCCATGATCAGAATGGTGGAGCAGACTCGATGGGCCGAATGGCCTAATTCTGCTCCTATCACTTACAACTTTAGTAGTAGCTCACTGAGACAGTGTACAGCGTTCCCAGTTTGGGGCCATTTTCAAGTCGCAGTTGTTGTAAGTGCAGGGATCTTGATCTGACCATGAGGGTCTGTTGTTGTCCTGGTGACGTTGCAGGGTCGGCCTGGACAAGTGTAGCCGTGGTGTGTCACGCTCCCGGCCTCTTGGACCGGCAGGGCCTCCAGTGGCTTGCTCACCCATCCACGCCCTCACTCCCTCCCCCCCTCCCTCCACCGGCCTGCTCAGCACGACATCCTAAGTCTTGCACTGACCTCTTTGCCATCTGCTGACCCATGCTGGGGTAACTCAGCGGGACAGGCAACATCCCGGGATTGAATGGTGGTGATGGCTCGAAGGGCCGAATGGCCTCCTCCTGCACCTATTGTCTATTGTCTATTGAGAGAAGGAATGGGTAGGGTCGCCAACGGTCCCATATTAGCCGGGACATCCCGTATTTTGGGCTAAATTGGTTTGTCCCGTACGGGACCGCCCTTGTCCCATATTAGTAGGGTTGCCAACTATCTCACTCCCAAATAAGGGGCAAAGGGTGACATCACCGCCCCGCGCCCCACATGACCTCACCCAGCCAGCGGTCACGTGCTCCCGCTCCACCAATGGCGGAAGCTGGCTGGGTGAGGTCACGTGGGGCGCGGGACGGTGACGTCACCTTGTCCCGTATTTGGGAGCGAGATAGTTGGCAACCCTAGGAATGGGTGACGTTTCGGGTCGAGACCCTTCTTCTCCCGAGATGCTGCCTGAGTTACTCCAGCATTTTGTGTCGGCCTTTGATTTAACCCAGCGCCTGCGTTTTTTTTTCTCTCCCACACACTCTTTGCCGTCTGCTTTAGGTTTGTCATTACGAATCCCCCGGCCTCCTTTGAGCTGAATGTGATGGACTTTATCATGTGCACCGTTCCCTTCTACGACGTGGAGACCATGTCCACCAACCCCTACTGCCAGATGAACTACTCCTCCAAGTTCATCCCGCTGGAGACCGTGGCCAAGAGCTCCTTCACCGCCATGAAGCCGGTCACCTTAGACCGCAGCATCTACAGCCACGACTATACCGAGCAACCCCGCCTGAAAATGGAGAAGGAATTAGCCGAGAAGCGAGTTTCCACCGGCTCCGTGGAGATCAAGCAGAAGAAGTTGGAATACGTCCACGAGAGGTTGAAGTCAATCGGCGCGCACCCCGGCCCCAAGGAGGGCCCCATGACCGCCCTGTTGACCACTGTTCACACCTACATCGATGAACTCAAAGCCAAGATGGAGCCCTTGAGCTCGAAATCCAAGGAAGAGTTGGTGGTGCCAGTCAAATTGAGAGAAGATCTGGACTTCGTGGAGCCTTCCAAGCAGAGATCCACCGAGGAATTTAGCAGAATGTCCCTATCCTCCCCTGACCACCCGGCCATCATCACACCTGCAACAGCTGGAGCTACAACTCTTGGAACAGCTGGAACTGGAGCTACAACACCTGGAGCAGCTGGAACTAGAGCTACAACACTTGGAGCAGCTGGAACTGGACTAACAACACCTGGAGCAGCTGGAACTGGAGCTACAACACCTGGAGCTACAACACCTGTGATAGCTGGAACTAGAGCTCCAACACCTGCAACTACAGCATCTGGAACAGCTGGAGCTACAACTCTTGGAACCGCTGTAAGATTTACAGATTCAACAGCTGGAACAGCTGTAGCACCTGGAACAGATGTAAAACCTGAAGCCACAACATCTGGAACAGTTGGAGACACAACATCTGGAACAACTGTGAAAGCTGAAACAACAACAGCTGGAGCTGGAACAGCTGGAAAACCTGAAGCTACAACACCTGGAACAGGTGGAACTGTAACATCTGGAACCACATTAAAACCTGGGGTGGCAACACCTGGAACAGCTGGAGCTGCAACACCTGGAACAGCTGTAAAACTTGTAACTACAACACCTGGAACAGTTGCGAAACCTGTAACTACAACACCTGGAACAGCTGTAAAACCTGGAGCTACAACACTTGGAACAGATGTGAAACCTGTAACTACAACACCTGGAACAGCTGTAAAACCTGTTACTACAACACCTGGAACAGATGTGAAACCTGTAACTACAACACCTGGAACAGCTGTTAAACCTGTAACTACAACACCTGGAACAGCTGTAAAACCTGGAGCTACAACACCTGGAACAGATGTGAAACCTGTAACTACGACACCTGGAACAGTTGGAGCTGCAACACCTGGAACAGCTGTAAAACCTGTAACTACAACACCTGGAACAGCTGTAAAACCTGTAACTACAACACCTGGAACAGATGTGAAACCTGTAACTACAACACCTGGAACAGCTGTAAAACCTGTAACTACAACACCTGGAACAGCTGTAAAACCTGGAGCTACAACACCTGGAACAGATGTGAAACCTGTAACTACGACACTTGGAACAGCTGGAGCTGCAACACCTGGAACAGCTGTAAAACCTGTAACTACAACACCTGGAACAGCTGTAAAACCTGTAACTACAACACCTGGAACAGATGTGAAACCTGTAACTACAACACCTGGAACAGCTGTAAAACCTGTAACTACAACACCTGGAACAGCTGTAAAACCTGGAGCTACAACACCTGGAACAGATGTGAAACCTGTAACTACGACACTTGGAACAGCTGGAGCTGCAACAGCTGTAAAACCTGTAACTACAACACCTGGAACAGCTATAAAACCTGTAACTACAACACCTGGAACGGCTGTAAAACCTGGAGCTACAACACCTGGAACTACAACACCTGGAACAGATGTAAAACCTGGAGCTACAACACCTGGAACAGCTGGAGCTGCAACACCTGGAGCTGCAACACCTGGAACATCTGTAGAACCTGGAGCCGCAACATCGAAGGCCAAAGTTGAGAGGCAGGCAGAGGAACCAAATCCGGATGCCAAACCTGACGTCTCGAAATGATTCGGTCCCGTGTAGGTCCACAGTAGTAGTGGGCCGTGATATATTGTGACCAATCTATATTCCTTGCAGAAGTTATCAATAAAGTGCCCCTTTTTACCCTGTGGTCTGACTGTTCCCATCACCTCTGCCTACGGTTGCCAACTTCCTCGCTCCAAAATACGGGACAAAGGGTGACGTCACCGCCCCGCGCCCCACGTGACCTCACCCAGCCAGCGGAAGCCATTGGTGGAGCGGGAGCACGTGGCCGCTGGCTGGGTGAGGTCACGTGGGGCGCGGGGCGGTCACCCCTTGTCCCGTATTTGGGAGCAAGGAAGTTGGCAACCCCTACAAATACGGGACAAGGGCAGTCCCCCGTAAGGGACAAACCAGTTTAGCCCAAAATACGGGATGATCCCGGCTAACATGGGACAGTTGGCAACACAACCTCTGCCTGTGTCCAGGGTTTACACAGGGAGATGCCCGAGGTGCTAAAGGGAGACGTCCTGTTGGCTGGGAGAAGCTGGCACCATTAGGACTGACGGAAGGGTCTCGACCTGAAACGTCGCCCATTCCTTCTCTCCCGAGATGCTGCCTGTCCCGCTGAGTTGCTCCAGCTTTTTGAGTCTATCTTCGGTTTGAACCAGTGTCTGCAGTTCCTTCCTACCCAGACTATACCCGGCTCTCACCCTCTCCTGGGCTGGGCTGTCCCACTGGGCCAAAGCACCAAGAATTGTGGATGCAGCCCAGACCATCACACAAACCAACCTCCCTTCCATCAACTCCATTTATACCTCATGCTGCCTGAGTCTGTGTGTGTGAGTGTGTGTGTACATGTGTCAGTGAGTCAGTGCGTGAGTGTGTTTCTCAGCGTGAGTTTGTGTGTCTGAGTATGTATGTCCGCGTGTGTCGGTGAGACTGTGTGTGTCTGTTTATGTATGTGTGTCCATCAGTGCGTAAGTGTGTGTGTTAGAGTGTGTGTGTACGTTTGTCAGTCAGTGCGTGAGTGTGTATGTCAGAGTGTGTGTGTCAGTGTGTGTGTGTCAGTGTGTGTCAGAGTGTGTGTGTTTATCAGTCAGTGTGCGTGTGTATGTCAGAGTGTGTGTCAGAGTGTGTGTGTCAGTGTGTGTGTGTCAGTGTCAGTGTGTGTCAGAGTGTGTATGTTTATCAGTCAGTGTGTGTGTGTGTGCGTGCGTGTGTGTCAGAGTGTGTGTCAGAGTGTGTGTGTGTGCGTCAGTGTGAGTGTGTGTGTCAGTGTGTGTGCGTCAGTGTGAGTGTGTCAGTGTGTGTGTCAAGGTGTGTGTGTGTCAGTGTGTGTGTGCGTCAGGGTGTGTGTGTGTGTCAATGTGTGTGTGTCTGAGTGTGTCAATGTGCGTGTGCGCGTGCGTGTGTGTGTCTGTGAGTGTGTGTGAGAGTGTGTGTGTGTGTGTGAGTGTGTCCCCTGGAGCAGGTGCCTGACATGCTGGTGATGGTGACCGGCTCCCATCTCATTACCGGGAGTGCCGACCCGGCTGTGACCAGCCATTAATCAGAGTGCCGTCAGGAAGAGGGCAGGGATTGTACACCGCGCTCTCTGATCAAGCTCTCCAGCCGGCCACAAGCTGACAGGTCCACCGCTGGCTGTCACCGTGGGACTTGCTGAAACTTTTTAGTTCCGTTTAACTCATTGTCACGTGTACCGAGGTACAGGGAAAAGCTTTTGTTGCGCGTTAACCAGTCAGCAGAAAGACAACACATGATTACAATCGAGCACTAAGTGGATGCCCTCTCTACTAGACACCTCCGATCAGCTCACAAGGATGCCCCTGACCATCAGTGACCGCCCCCCCCCATTAATCCTCCAGCCCCCTGCCATTCTGAACGTAGAGATTCCCAGAGATACAAGCCTTCTCCTTCCACAGCTGAGACCCCCCCCCACAGTTCCCGTCTTAGAAACATAGACAGTAAGTGCAGGAGTAGGCCATTCGGCCCTTCGAGCCAGCACCGCCATTCAATATGATCATGGCCGATCATCCAAAATCAGTACCCAGTTCCTGTTTTCTCCCCATATCCCTTGATTCCGTTAGCCCTAAGAACTATAGCTAACTCTCTCTTGAATACATCCAGTGAATTGGCCTCCACTGCCTTCTGTGGCAGAGAATTCCACTACTAAAATAAAGTAATTAACAGTTAGCTTAGTGAGGCCCAGCGCAAATTGGAGGAACAGCATCTCATATTTCACTTGGGCAGTTTACACCCCAGTGGTATGAACATTGACTTCTCTTAACTTTAGATAGCTCCTATGTTCCTCCCTTTCCCCTCCCCCCTTCCCAATTCTCCCACTAGTCTTCCTGTCTCCGACTACATCCTATCTTTGTCCCACCCACCTCCCCTGACATCAGTCTGAAGAAGGGTCCAGACCCGAAATGTCACCCATTCCTTCTCTCCCGAGATGCTGTCTGACCCGCTGAGTTACTCCAGCATTTTGTGTCTACCTTCGATTTGAACCAGCATCTGCAGTTCTTTCCTACACAATGATCCTTGATCTCCATCCCCTTTGTCCTGTTTTCACACCTTACACTTCCGTATCTATGTATCTACCCCTCCCCTGACATCAGTCAGAAGAAGGGTCTCGACCCGAAACGTCACCCATTCCTTCTCTCCTGAGATGCTGCCTGACCTGCTGAGTTACTCCAGCATTTTGTGATACCTAGCTTATTTGTTCTGTAATGTTCCATATCCCGGTGCAGACTTGGCTAGGAAGATTCAGAAATTGTATTTAGTCCTCTCCACTTGTTGCCTCACTGGGGAATCTCCTGAAATGGATAGGACAGGTTTAGAGGGATGTGGGCCAACGTGTGGGCGGGTGGGATGAGTGTAGATGAGGCATCTCAGCGCAATAGATGGGCATCATAATCAGCATAGACAAAGGGCCTGTTTCTGTGCTGTGTGCCTCCAGTTCTCTCCCCCCCCCCCCCCCCCCCCCCCCGTTGGGCTGTGGAGATTAAATTAATCACCTCAAGGGGGAATTAGATGAGTTTGGGGAACTGGGTATCTGGTGCTGGCTCTGGAGAGGGTCCAGAGGAGGTTTACATGGATGATCCCAGGAATGATTGGGTTAATATACAATGAGCGTTTGTCGGCACTGGGCCTGTACTCGCTGGAGTTTAGCAGGATGAGGGGGGACCTCATTGAAACACACAGAGTAGTGAAAGGCCTGGATAGAGTGGATGTGGAGAAGATGTTTCCACTAGTGGGAGAGTCTAGGACCACGTTCACAACCTCAGAATGAAAGGACATACTTTTAGGAAGGAGATGGAGAGGAATTTCTTTAGTCAGAGGGTGGTGGATCATAGGATTTGTGGCTGTGAAGGCCAGGTCAATGGATATTTTTAAGGCAGAGATAGATAGATTCTTGATCAGTGCGGGGTGTCAGAGGGTAGGGGAGAAGGCAGGAAAATGGGGTTAGGAGAGAGATTGATCAGAATGGTGGAGCAGATGATGGGCTGAATGGCCTAATTCTGCTCCTATCACTTACAACGTTAGTAGTAGCTCACTGAGGACAGTGTACAACGTCGCCAGTTTGGGGCCATTTTCAAGTCACAGTTGTAAGTGCAGGGATCTTGATCTGACCATGAGGGTCTGTTGTTGTCCTGGTGACACAGAAGGCTGGGGAGGCCATCAATGGATATTTATAAGGCAGAGATATATTCTTGATCAGTGCGGGTGTCAGGGGTTATGGGGAGAAGGCAGGAGAATGGGGTTGGGAGGGAGAGATAGATCAGCCATGGTTGAATGGCGGAGTAGACTTGATGGACCGAATGGCCTAATTCTGCCTGTATGTGCCCAGGACAGAGGTTAGCAGTGAGCGGGTGATGGGGTAGGCTGGAGGGGCCGAGTGTCCTGCTGTTGCTACTTCCCCATCCTGTGTTGCCCCCGGCAAGGCCGGCTTCCACCGGCTCTCCCCTCCCTCCCTCCCCTCCCTCCCTCCCCTCCCTACCCTCCTCTCTTTAAAAAAAAAAGTCAAAATAGACTTTATCCAAGTAAAAATAAATACAGGAACTGTGCAGAAAATAATCCCTCCGACATTTTCGGAGGCTGTACATACATTCAGTTGAAGAAGGGTCTCGACCCGAAACATCACCCATTCCTTCTCTCCAGAGATGCTGCCCGACCCGCTGAGTTACTCCAGCACTTTGTGAAATAAATACCTTCGATTTGTACCAGCATCTGCAGTTATTTTCTTACATTCAATTGAAGACAGACACAAATTGCTGGAGTAACTCAGCGGGTCAGGCAGCATCTCTGGAGAGAAGGAATGGGTGACGTTTCGGGTCGAGACCCTTCTTCAGACTGACCCATTCCTTCTCTCCAGAGATGCTGCCTGTCCCGCTGAGTTACTCCAGCTATTTCTGTCTACCTTCAATTGAATGTAAGAAAATATGTAAGAAGTTCCTCCAGCGTTTTGTATCTATCTTCGGGTTTAAACCAGTATCTGCGGTTCCTTCCTACGTACATTCAATGCGCTGTTACACAAATTTGTTTACCACAAATCACCCTGTTTTACCCTCGCCACTCACGTGGGCCACTGGCATGAAATGTCTTCCCTTATTCTGAGGGATGACTCCAGCACACCCTGCCCCTCTCTCCCCTGCCCCCCTACTCTGCCCCCTGCTCCTCTCCCCTGCCCGCCCTCCCCTTCCCCTGCCCCCCTCACCTGCTCCCCTGCCCCCCTCCCCTGCCCCCCCTACTCTGCCCCCTGCTCCTCTCCCCTGCCCCCCTCCCCTGCCCCCCTCCCCTGCCCCCCCTACCTCTGCCCCCTGCTCCTCTCCCCTGCCCCCTCTCCTTCCCCTGCCCCCCTCACCTACTCCCCTGCCCCTCTCTCCCCTGCCCCCCTACTCTGCCCCCCTGCCCCCCTCCCCTTCCCTGCCCCCCTCACCTGCTCCCCTGCCCCTCTCTCCCCTGCCCCCCCTACTCTGCCCCCTGCCCCTCTCCCCCTGCCCCCCCCCTCCCCTCCCCCTGCCCCCCTCCCCTGCCCCCCTCCCCTGCTCCCCAAGGTCCACCAGTGAGAGGATCCTCTCTGACCAGACTGTGCCTCCTTGCCCGCTCCACTCCGCTCTGACTGACCTTGTCTCCCCCCCCCCCCCCACCCCAGCTCATCCATCTCCCCTGCCTTGCCGAGAGCTCACACTGCGAGATTAATTGCTCCACTCACCCCTCATCCATCACACTTCGCCGAGATTGTTTTGACATCCAGTTAATTTGTGCCCGATGATTTATCAAATTCTTATTACTGCGCTCAGAAGGGCCCCATTTATAATGTTGATTCATGTTAATGACGGGCAGCGAATGCGGCTCGAATGTTAATGAGGGCCTGGCCATCGCTGCCGTGACACCCACCCTCTCTGCCTCCCTCCCTGCGCCTCCCTCCCTCTCTGCCTTCCTCCCTCCCACCCTCCCTCTCCCTCCCCTCCCCTGCGCCCTCCCTCCCTCTCTGCCTCCCTCCCTGCGCCTCCCTCCCTCTCTGCCTCCCTCCCTCGCCCTCGCTCCCTCTCCCTCGCTCCCTCCCTCCCTCCCTCCCTTCCTCCCTCCCTCTCTTCTCTCTCTCCTCCCTCTCTCTCTCCCTCCCTCCCTCCCTCGCTCCCTCTCCCTCTCTCCCTCTCCCTCTCTCTCCCCTCCCTCCCCACCCCTCCCTCGCTCCCCCCCTCCTCCCTCTCTCTCTCTCCCTCCCTCCCTCCCTCGCTCCCTCTCCTCGCTCCCTCTCTCCCTCCCTCCCTCTCTCCCTCCCCCCCTCCTTCCCTCTTCTCTCCCTCCCTCCCTCTCTCCCACCCTCCCTCTCTCCCTCCCTCCCACCCTCACTCCCTCCCTCCCTCCCTCGCTCCCCCCTCCCTCCCTCCCTCTCTCCCTCCCCCTCCCCTCTCCCTCCCCCTCCCCTCTCCCTCCCCCTCCCTCCTTCCCTCTCTCTCCCTCCCTCCCTCCCTCCCGCCCCCTCTCTCTCCCTCCCACCCTCCCCTCTCTCCTCCCTCCCTCCCACCCTCCCTGTCTCCCCTCCCTGCCTTCAGCGGGAAATAAATGCCTCCGCACACCAGCACCGTGACTCTCTCTCTGCAACAGAGACCGTCCCCTGACACAAGGCGGCAACTTTTCCTCAGCCAAGCACCACAGTAAAGGAGGAACTCAGCCCAGAAGACACACAAACGCTGCAGTAACTCAGCGGGTCAGGCAGCATCTCTGGAGAGAAGGAATGGGTGACGTTTCGGGTCGAGACCCTTCTTCACACTGATGTCAGGGGAGGGGGTAGATACATAGATAAAAGACAATAATAGACAATAGGTGCAGGAGGAGGCCATTCGGCCCTTCGAGCCAGTACCCGCCATTCAATGTGATCATGGCTGATCATTCTCAATCGGTACCGCCCGTTCCTACCTTCTCCCCATACCCCCCTGACTCCGCTATCCTTAAGGAGCTCTATCCAGCTCTCTCTTGAATGCATTCAGAGAATTGGCCTCCACTGCCCTCTGAGGCAGAGAATTCCACAGGTTTACAACTCTCTGACCGAAGTGTAAGGAAGTGAAAGGTGTGAAAACAGGACAAAGGGGGATGAAGTTCAAGGAAAATTAGAATAGATCATTGTGTAGAAGGTATGGGGAGAAGGCAGGAACGGGGTACTGATTGAGAATGATCAGCCATGATCACATTGAATGGTGGTGCTGGCTCGAAGGGCCGAATGGCCTCCTCCTGCACCTATTGTCTATTGTAGGAAAGAACTGCAGATGCTGGTTTTAAATCGAAGGTAGACACAGAAAGCTGGAGTAACTCAGCGGGACAGGCAGCATCTCAGGAGAGAAGGAATGGGTGACGTTTCGGGTCGAGACCCTTCAGACTGAGAGTCAGGGGAGAGGGAGTCTAGAACAGACACCAAAATGCTGGAGTAACTCAGCGGGACAGGCAGCATCTCAGGAGAGAAGGAATGGGTGACGTTTCGGGTCGAGACCGTTCTTCGGACTCACTAGAGATATGAAAGGGTGAGGTGTGGAAATGACAGATCAAAGCAGAAGCTGTTCAGGAATTGTGGAATGGTTCATTGTTGGCTGAAGGTGACAAGGAGACATATAATCAGTAATATTTAATCAGGAGGACAGTGGAACGAGTCGGGGAACTAGTGTGGGAGAGGGACAAACCAACATCTGCAGGGCCATCCTACACCACAGGAACTGGGCAGGTCAGGCAGCATCTGTGGAGGGAAATGGCAGACCATGTTTGGATCGGGACCGTCAGAATGATTGAGTGGAAGAGGGGGAGACAGAGCTTGGAGAGGGAGGTAGGAGTGGGCCAAAGCCTGGCAGGGTTTTAGTTTTAGAGATACAGCATGGAAACAGGCCCTTCGGCCCACCGGGTCCGTGTTGACCATTGTCCACCTGTTGACTAGTTGTACACCACACACTAGGGACCAATTTTCCCCTCAACCCAGTCGTACTGAGAGAGCGCCGCGCTGTGGTAGGGGCGGGGTTAGAGAGACCCTCGCTGTGGGAGGGGGCTGGGGTGAGAGAGCGCCGCGCTGTGGTAGGGGCGGGGTTAGAGAGACCTCGCTGTGGGAGGGGCTGGGGTGAGGGAGCGCCGCGCTGTGGGAGGGGCGGTGGCGTTAGAGAGACCCTCGCTGTGGGAGGGGGCTGGGGTGAGGGAGCGCCGCGCTGTGGGAGGGGCGGGGTTAGAGAGATCCTCGCTGTGGGAGGGGCTGGGGTGAGGGAGAGGGGGGGCTGGGGTGAGGGAGCGCCGCGCTGTGGGAGGGGCGGGGTTAGAGAGATCCTCGCTGTGGGTGGGGGGGGGGTGAGGGAGCGCCGCTCACACTTTTAATGCCCTGCCCATGTCATTGATGAGGGAGCCGCGCAGCAGAGGGAAGGTTGTGGGTTCAGCAGAGTGGGGCAGCTGCCATCAGCTAGCACCTTGAACAGCAACCAAGGGCCCACCAAGTTATAGGAAAGACTAGACCAAGTGGACCCGTTGGGCCCAACCCTCTCCTACATTGGTGCAACACCCTCTCCTCCCCCTCCCTCCTCCCCTCTCCCACCCCCCCTCCCCCCTCCCTCCTCCCCTCTCCCACCCCCCTCCCTTCCCCCTCTCCCCTCTCCCCCTCCTTCCTCCTCCCCATCTCCCACCCACCTCCCCTCCCTCCCCCATCCACTCCCTCCCCCCTCCTTCCACCTCCACGCCCCAGCCCTTCCTCCCTCCACCCCCTCCCCTCCTCCCTCCGCCCCCCCTCCCCTACTCCCTCCTCCCCCTCCCCACCCCCCCTACTCCATCCCCCTCAACCACCCCATACCCTCCACCCCCCCCTCCCCCCTCCCTAGAAGATAGATTTGAAACTTTAAAATGTGATTAACTTAAAAAAATTCACACAGATTTCAATGAAACTTCTTCCATTAGCACCAAAGGGACGACGGTGAATAAGTTGGGCCTAAAATTGTCGCGCTATCCTGTACCATTTGGGCTGTAGTGGGCCGAAGGGCCTGTTTCCCCAGCCCGATTCTCTAAACTAAATTAAACTAAATTGAACTGAACTTTCCTCATCCGCTTAAGAAAACCCATCTCTTGGCTCCCAGCCTCGGCATGGCAGGGGAATGATTAATGGGATCAAGTTGCAGGTAATTATGAAATTAGTTTCTTTTCTCTAATGCTTCAGTAATGTTGTTAAAAGGGTGATGAGAGAAGCAGGTTGGCAATTATTCGTGCATTGATCCGTTCTCAGCGCAAGTGTTAAAGCAGAGTGAGACTCGGCCCTGATTCAGAGAGAGCCCCCGACCGAAACATCAGTGTTCACTGTTAACCCTAACCTGACCACTGCCACGCTGTTTAAGAAAATAACTGCAGATACTGGTACAAATCGAAGGTATTTATTTCACAAAATGCTGTGGTACTCAGCAGGTCAGGCAGCATCTCAGGAGAGAAAGAATGGGTGACGTTTCGGGTCGATTTTCGGGTCAGGCAGCATCTCAGGAGAGAAGGAATGGGTGATGTTTCGGGTCGAGACCCTTCTCTCCTGAGATGCTGCCTGACCTGCTGAGTTACTCCAGCATTTCGTGAAATAAAAACCTGGTTTAGTTTAGTTTAGTTCAGAGATACAGCTCTAGAGAGAAGCACACTGACCTGGAGAACACTCAAGGGAAAGCTTTTCACTGTACCTCGGTTAGGGTTGCCAACTCCCTCGCTCCCAAATATGGGACGAGGTGACGCCACCCTTGGTCCCTTATTTGGGAGCGAGGAAGTTGGCAACCCTACTAATACGGGACAAGGACTGTCCCCCCGTACGGGACAAACCAATTTAGCCCAAAATACGGGATGTCCCGGCTAACAAGGGACAGTTGGCAACCCTAACCTCGGTACACGTGACAGTAAACTAAACTGAGATGAAACGTGTCCATCAGCCTCCGCAGTCCAACATGACGTGCTGGAACAGACAGCAATATTTACACAGAAGATGGACGTGCCAAGAAAATGTCCCAGAGGATCTCCACACTCCATGAGTCAGTGTTGAAGGGAGGTCAGGACCATACAGGGAGGCCCAGAGCCAATTGGAGGAACAGCACCTTATATTTTGCTTGGGCAGCTTACACCCCCAGCAGTATGAACATTGACTTCTCTAACTTCAAGTAACCCTTGCTTTCCCTCTCTCTCTCTCTCTCCGTCCCTCCCCCATCCTAGTTCTCCAACCAGTCTGACTGTCCCCTGATTATATTTTATCTCTAAGCCTCCTTGTCACCTTCTCAGAAGCTAATGGTGATCTACTCTACACTTTCTTGAACTGCATCCCCTTTGATATCTCGTTCTCACACCTTGCCCTTCCTTATCTCTGTGACTTCCTCTCCCCTGACCTCATTCAGTGAAGAAGGGTCCTCGATCCCGAAACGTCACCCCATTCCCACTCTCCAGAGATGCTGCCTGATCCGCTGAGTTACTCCAGCATTTTGTATAGGAAGGAACTGCAGATGCTGGTTTACACCAAAGATAGACACAAAATGCTGGAGTAACTCAGCGGGACAGGCAGCATCTCTTCCCCACTCTCATTCTCACTGCCCCACTGAGTCACTCCAACATTTAGAGTCTATTTTCGGCACTTAAATGAATACTTGAGTCTGTCCCAAATAGATTTTTTTTTTAGATTTAGAGATACAGCGCGGAAACAGGCCCTCTCTCGGCCCACCGGGTCCGTGCCGCCCAGCGATCCCCGCACATTAACACTATCCTACAACCCACTAGGGACAATTTTTACATTTGCCCAGCAAATTAACCTACATACCTGTACGTCTTTGGAGTGTGGGAGAAAAACGAAGATCCTCGGAGGAAAACTCACGCAGGTCACGGGGGAGAACGTACAAAACTCCGTACAGACGGCGCCCGTAGTCAGGATCGAACCTGAGTCTCCGGCGCTGCATTCGCTGTAAGGCGGCAACTCTAACCGCTGCGCCACCGTGCCGCCCTAAGCTGGTGCTGGAGGAACTCAGCGGGACTGGCGACAACTCTCCCAAAATCTCTTATACTCTGTCTCCCTCAATTCCTCTCTCTCTCTCCACCCTCCCCATCTCTCTCTCTCTCTCTCTGTCCTTCGCTTCCTCTCCCCTTCCTCTCTCGGTTGGGTCATTATAGTCGGGGCAAGAGCCAAGAGCGTTTTATTGTCATCTGCACCCGGGCTAGAACAATGAGATTGCTCCTCGTTGTAGATTAATAGGCCCATTAACGCAATAACACAAGAAATAAATATACAATGCATTATCCACTGTTCCAGGTAAAGTAGACCATGAGAGGAAAAAACAAAGTGCTGGAGGAACTCAGCAGGTCAGGCAGCATCTGTTGAGGGGAAACAGATGGACAGTGCTTTGGGTCGGACCTTTAAGAAACATAGAAACATAGATGCAGGAGTAGGCCATTCAGCCTTTCGAGCCAGCACCGCCATTCAATATCGTTCATGGCTAATCATCCAAAATCAGTACCCCCATTCCTGCTTTTTCCCCCATTATCCCTTGATTCCTTTAGCCCTCAGAGCTAAATCTAACTCTCTCTTGTCCCGCTGAGTTACTAACTCGCTCTTGAAAACATCCAGTGAATTATCATATCATATCATATATATACAGCCGGAAACAGGCCTTTTCGGCCCCTCCAAGTCCGTGCCGCCCAGCGATCCCCGTACATTAACACTATCCTACACCCACTAGGGACAATTTTTACATTTACCCAGCCAATTAACCTCCATACCTGTACGTCTTTGGAGTGTGGGAGGAAACCGAAGATCTCGGAGAAAAACCCACGCAGGTCACGGGGAGAACGTACAAACTCCTTACAGTGCAGCACCCGTAGTCAGGATCGAACCTGAGTCTCCGGCGCTGCATTCGCTGTGAAGCAGCAACTCTACCGCTGCGCTACCGTGCCGTGGCCTGCACTGCCTTGTAGCAATAGCTCCTAATCCAGGCAGCTATTGAGACTCCAATACCTAGAGGCTCCAATACCCTGACTCTCAGTCTGAAGAGGGGTCTCGACCCGAAACGTCAACCACTCCTTCCCTCCAGGGATGCTGCCTGTCCCGCTGAGTTACTCCAGCTTTCTGTGTCTGTCTTCACAATACTCCAACTGCAGTCTGACCAAAGTGTTGTGGGTTTCATAAGGTCATAAGTGATATAAGTGACATAAGTGATATAGGTCATAAGGGGGTTTCATAAGTTCATAAGTGATCGGGGGCAGAATTAGGCCACTCGGCCCATCAAGTCTACTCCGCATGCAATCACGGCTGATATATCTCTCCCTCCCAACCCCATTCTCCTGCCTTCTCCCCATAACCTCTGACACCCGTAGTAATCAAGAATCTATCTATCTCTGCATTAGAAGTCTCCGTTGCGTAGTAGTCAGCTTTGGGTCAGGCACGTGTGCAGACTGTACTGGGGGACCTTGATGTCTTGACGCCTCTTGCAGGACGAGGCTGTGTCCCAACGTACTGGTGTCCTCTCTCCTTTCATTTCCCACAAGAAGCAAGTTGATTTAATCCCACTGCCACAATAGCAAATGACCTGTCCACAGACAAATGAGTTGGACAAGATTTATATTTGGCAACCCTTTCCGCAGGATGAGTTGGCTTGGAGCTTGCCTCTGCATCTGTTATTCATCACGTCAACTGAAGGGTCAGTCAGTACTCGTGTTGTCGCGGGTAATTTCTTTTCTATGAGGCTCCGTGACGAGGCTAATCTATAAGTGCCGATTGCGTTCACTTAACGCGGGAGGAGGGAGGACTGGGCTGAATCGATCACCAGCTGTGGTGTTTGGATCCATGTCCTGCACCTCCTCTGTGTGGCAAACCTGGACACCGAGACTCAGAACGCCGAACCCAAGGCCCACCCAGCCGAACCCAAGGCCCCACCCAGCCGAACCCAAGGCCCACCCAGCCGAACCCAAGGCCCCACCCAGCCGAACCCAAGGCCCCACCCAGCCGAACCCCAAGGCCCACCCAGCCGAACCCAAGGCCCACCCAGCCGAACCCAAGGCCCACCCAGCCGAACCCAAGGCTCACCCAGCCGAACCCAAGGCCCACCCAGCCGAACCAAGGCCCACCCAGCCGAACCCAAGGCCCACCCAGCCGAACCCAAGGCCCACCCAGCCGAACCCAAGGCCCACCCAGCCGAACCCAAGGCCCACCCAGCCGAACCCAAGGCCCATCCAGCCGAACCCAAGGCCCACCCAGCCGAACCCAAGGCCCACCCAGCCGAACCCAAGGCCCACCCAGCCGAACCCAAGGCCCACCCAGCCGAACCCAAGGCCCACCCAGCCGAACCCAAGGCCCCACCCGGCCGAAACCCAAGGCCCACCCGGCCGAACCCAAGGCCCACACGGCCGAACCCAAGGCCCACCCGGCCGAACCCAAGGCCCACCCGGCCGAACCCAAGGCCCACCCGGCCGAACCCAAGACCCACCCAGCCGAACCCAAGGCTCAAGACTGTTTCATTGTCGTGTGTCCCAGATAGAACAATGAAATCCTTACTTGCTGCAGCACAACACAATATGTAAATATAGTGCACTGTAAACAATATAATAAACAAGACAGAAAAGTTCAGTGCGTGTATATATATATATATATATATATATATATATATACACACACACACACTCCACAAATACACACACACATACATATGTGTTTATGCTTTATTCTTAATTGTTAACTGTATGTTTGCGTTGTCATATGTGAACGGAGCACCAAGGCACATTCCTTGGATATGCACATACTTGGCCAATAAACTTATTCATTATGATTATCAATATATATACATATATATATATATATACACACACACACACACACACACAGTAGGTAGACACACAATGCTGGAGTAACTCAGCAGGTCAGGCAGCCTCTCAGGAGGGAAGGAATGGGTGATGTTTCGGGTCGAGACCCTTCTTCTGACTGAGTGTCAGGGGGAAAGGGAAACGAGAGATACAGACGGTGTTGTAGAGAAATATAGAACAAGTAATGATAATGAAGGATACAGGCCATTCTTAGCTGTGGGCTGGGAGAGAACGAGTTACAGACAATGAGGTCATCAAGACGACTTTGAGTCTGAAGAAGGGTCTCGACCCGAAACGTCATCCATTCCTTCTTTCCACAGATGCTGCCTGACCCGCTGAGTTACTCCAGCACTCTGTGAAATGTCACCTATCCATGTTCTCCACAGATTGCTGCCTGTCCCGCTGAGTTACTCCAGCACTCTGTGAAACGTCACCTATCCATGTTCTCCACAGACGCTGCCTGACCCGCTGAGTTACTCCAGCACTCTGTGAAACGTCACCCTATCCATGTTCTCCACAGATGCTGCCTGACCCGCTGAGTTACCCCAGCTGTGTCTAAGACGACTTTGAAGCTGGAACGACCACGATGGGGGAGGGGGCGGGAAGAGTTGAATGCTGAGGAGTTGAGATCATAAGTTCATTAGTGATAGGAGCAGAATTAGGCCATTCAGCCCATCAGGTCTGCTCCGACAGTCAATCATGGCTGATCTATCTCTCACTCCTAACCCCATTCTCCTGCCTTCTCCTCATAACCCCTGACACCCACACTGATCAAGACAAGACAAAGGTCAGGGAGGGAGCTGTGCCCTTGGCATGCTGAGCGGTGGCCCCGGGCTGGCGTTGGAGTGACCTGCGTCTCCCAACTTGGGCGGAGGTTGAGGCAGAGAAAGACATTCAGACGGCAGACCGTGCAGACAGGGTAGAGCTTTGGTCTGAAGAAGGGTTTCAACCAATTCACTGGATGACTTTAAAAGAGAGTTAGATAGAGCTCTAGGGGCTAGCGGAGTCAGGGGGTATGGGGAGAAGGCAGGCACGGGTTACTGATTGTGGATGATCAGCCATGATCACAATGAATGGCGGTGCTGGCTCGAAGGGCCAAAAGGCCTCCTCCTGCACCATATTTTCTATGCTTCTATGTTAATCCAAAATGTCATCTATTTTTTCTCGTCCATTATAGTGTTTACAGTGTACTATGTTTACATATTGTGTTGTGCGGCAGCCATTGGTGGAACGGGAGCACGTGGCCGCTGGCTGGGTGAGGTCACGTGGGGGCGTGGGGCGGTGACGTCACCCTTTGTCCCGCATTTGGGAGCGAGGAAGTTGGCAACCACTAGCTCCCTGTAAAACCCTGTGCGGTTTAAAGCTGGAAATGGCGGCGCGCCTTGCAGCCGAGATGATCAATCACCTCTTCAAAGCCAGACATGATAAGAGCAAAAATCACGGCTGGGGAAAAATACTTCCACAAACTCAGCCCCGTATCTGCAGTGGGAAAATTGGGCTCATAAATCAAAGTGGCTTGTTGCAGTCAGGCCCAGTCTAACTGCGCCAGCGTTTGCTGTTTCTCCTCAGTGCTCAGCCAAGGTAATTTAACAAATGCCAACTGAACAAATATCTTGTCTTTCCCCGTGACTGTGAGAGTGGAAACAGAGAACACTTCATTAAATTGACACACCTGGATCGTCCCTTGTGATAATACCAAGGTCTGATCAGGTGAGGGAGTAGGTTTCCCATCTTTCTTTCCTTCCCCAGCTTCGAGTAAATTTGTTCTGGTAACGAGCAGTCCCCAGGTTCCATTCCCCCACTTTGTACACAACGGTCCCGTGTGGGAACGGGAGGGGGGAGTTACAGAAAGTGTTTAGCAACCGGGAGACCACGTAGGTCAGGCGGACTGAGCGGAGGGGGTTCGGCGAAACGATCGCCGAGAGCCGGCGCTTGGTCTCGGGCGGTATATAACCATATCGCTGTCCAGACCTGGAACAGCGGATACGTTAACTGAGGTTGGAGGAGGTGCAAGTGAACCTCTGCCTCACCTAAAAGGGCTGTCGGGGTCCTTGGACGGAGTCCGAGGGAGGAGAGACGGGGACAGGTGTTGCATCTCCTGCGGTTGCAGGGGTAGGCACCCGGGGAGGGGGGGTGGTTTGGGTGGGAAGGGACGAGTTTACCAGGGAGTTGCGGAGGGAACGGTCTCAGCTGAATGCGGAAAGGGGAGGAGATGGGAAGATGTGGCCAGTGGTGGGATCCCGTGGAGGTGGGGAAAATGCCACTGGATCTGGGTCAGTTCCCCAACACCAACACACCCATGGGTTCAACCTATCGTCCCAGCAGTCAGTTAATTGGCTTCTGTAAACTGTGTGGGATAGTGCCGGTAGGCGGGTGATTGGTGTTCGGGTGCTGACTCGATGGGCTGAAGGCCTGTTTTCCACATTGTATCTGTAAACTAAACTAAACTCACCGTGAAGGACTCGCGCTCACGGTCTGAAGAAGGGTCTCAGACCCGAAACGTCACCCATTCCTTCTCTCCAGAGATGCTGCCTGTCCTGCTGAGTTACTCCAGCATTTTGTGTCTATCTTTGGTTTAAACCAGCATCTGCAGGTCCTTCCTAATATATAAATTCACCCTTCGGACAGAAGACACCGGGTGGGGGGGGGGAGGAACTTTAACCCAGAGTGTGAGACGCACTTCGGAGGGAGCAGTTGGAAGCTGACGCGATGTCGGGGGACAGATGAGTTGCCAGTAAGAATGAGAGGGGTGCAGGCTGGGGTAAAGCAGAGGGGCTAGCAGGGGTAAAAAGGGGCAAACGGTATGTTCAATATTATCTAACGCAGTGAATGCATTCGGCTAAACTGGGATTTAAATTGGCAATTAAATTCAAATCCTGCCAGCCAGGGTATTATCTGTGATAATTTGTATGCTCTGCGAGAGGGCAGGATTAAAACACAAATTTACAACAATTGGAAGAGATTAGATTCACCGAACACTCGACAACACATGGAAATGAGAAGTTAAAGAACAGTAATCAGTTGATGACAAGTGATATTTCCCACCCACAGGGCTGTCTGCTGCTCAATTAATCTTCCCCGCTTCAGCCTGGCAGCGCGCACGTTTAGACTTCTCCCCATTTCGCTCGTTCGTGGATACGTTTTCATGTACGGCTGGTGGAGCTGCTGCCTCACAGTGGCCAGAGACCCCGGTTCGATCCTGACCTCGGCTGCCGCCTGTACTAGGGTCGCCAACCGTCCCGTATTAGCCGGGGTCAACCCGTATTTTGGGCTAAATTGGTTTTGCCGCCCTTGTCCCGTATTAGTAGGGTTGCCAACTTCCTCGCTCCCAAATACGGGACAAAGGGTGAGGTCACGCCCCACGTGACACTCACCCAGCCAGCGGCCACGTGCTCCCGCTCCGCCAATGCTGATTTAAACCGAAGATAGACACAAATAGCTGGAGTAACTCAGTGGGACTGGCAGCATCTCTGGAGAGAAGGAATGGGTGATGCTTTTGGTCGAGACGGTCTTTATGCTGAAGCATGAACTCTCTCTTTCTTCACAGATGCTGCTGCCCTGCTGAGTGTTTCTGGCATTTCTCCCTTTTCTTCAAGATTTCCAGCACCTGAAGAACAGTTCCGACCTGAATTGTCACCCATCCATGTTCTCCAGAGATGCTGCCTGACCCGCTAAGTTACTCCAGCACTCTGTGAAACGTCACCTATCCATGTTCTCCAGAGATGCTGCCTGACCCGCTGAGTTACTCCAGCACTCTGTGAAACGTCACCTATCCGTGTTCTCCACAGATGCTGCCCTGACCCGCTAAGTTACTCCAGCACTCTGTGAAACTTCACCCATCCATGTTCTCCAGAGATGCTGCCTGACCCGCTGAGTTACTCCAGCACTCTGTGAAACTTCACCCATCCATGTTCTCCAGAGATGCTGCCTGACCCGCTGAGTTATTCCAGCACATTGTGTCTTTCTCGTGTGTGGGACTGAGAGCAGTTACAGTTTCAATTTCAGTTTTAGT
>NC_135988.1:16851654-16885295 GCF_053455715.1 Rhinoraja longicauda
CTCTGCCTCCCTCCCTGCGCCTCCCTCCCTCTCTGCTTCCTCCCTCCACCCTCCCTCTCCCTCCCTCCCTGCGCCTCCTCCCTCTCTGCCTCCCTCCCTGCGCCTCCCTCCCTCTCTGCCTCCCTCGCTCCCCTCTCCCTCCCTCCCTCTCTCTCTCCCTCCCTCCCTCCCTCGCTCCCTCTCCCTCGCTCCCTCTCTCCCTCCCTCCCTCTCTCCCTCCCTCCCTCTCTCCCTCCCCCCCTCCTTCCCTCTCTCTCCCTCCCTCCCTCCCTCCCCCTCTCTCTCCTCCCTCCCACCTCCCTCCCCCCTCCTTCCCTCTCTCTCCCTCCCTCCTCCCCCCTCCTTCCCTCTCTCTCCCTCCCTCGCTCCCTCTCCCTCGCTCCTCTCTCCCTCCCTCCCTCTCTCCCTCCCCCCCTCCTTCCCTCTCTCTCCCTCCCTCCCTCTCTCCCTCCCCCCCTCCTTCCCTCTCTCTCCCTCCCTCCCTCCCTCCCCCTCTCTCTCCCTCCCTCCCACCCTCCCTCCCCTCCCTCCCCCTCCTCCCTCTCTCTCCCTCCCTCCCTCCCCCTCTCTCTCCCTCCCACCCTCCCTCTCTCCCTCCCCCCCTCCTTCCCTCTCTCCCTCCCTCCCTCCTCCCCCTCTCCTCCCTCCCCCTCTCTCTCCCTCCCACCCTCCCCCCCCTCCTTCCCTCTCTCTCCTCCCTCCCTCCCTCCCCCTCCTCTCTCCCCTCCCCTCCCACCCTCCCTCCCCCCCTCCTTCCCTCTCTCTCCCTCCCTCCCTCTCTCCCTCCCCCTCTCTCTCCCTCCCTCCCTCCCACCCTCCCTCTCTCCCTCCCTCCAGTCTCCCTCCCTGCCTTCAGCGGGAAATAAATGCCTCCGCACACCAGCACCGTGACTCTCTCTGCAACAGAGACCGTCCCCTGACACAAGGCGGCAACTTTTCCTCAGCCAAGCACCACAGTAAAGGAGGAACTCAGCCCAGAAGACACACAACGCTGCAGTAACTCAGCGGGTCAGGCAGCATCTCTGGAGAGAAGGAATGGGTGACGTTTCGGGTCGAGACCCTTCTTCACACTGATGTCAGGGGAGGGGTAGATACATAGATAAAAGACAATAATAGACAATAGGTGCAGGAGGAGGCCATTCGGCCCTTCGAGCCAGCACCGCCATTCAATGTGATCATGGCTGATCATTCTCAATCAGTACCCCGTTCCTACCTTCTCCCCATACCCCCTGACTCCCGCTATCCTTAAGAGCTCTATCTAGCTCTCTCTTGAATGCATTCAGAGAATTGGCCTCCACTGCCTTCTGAGGCAGAGAATTCCACAGGTTTACAACTCTCTGACCGAAGTGTAAGGATGTGTAAGATGTGAAAACGGGACAAAGGGGATGCAGATCAAGGAAAATTAGAATAGATCATTGTGTAGAAGGTATGGGGAGAAGGCAGGAACGGTGGTACTGATTGAGAATGATCAGCCATGATCACATTGAATGGTGGTGCTGGCTCGAAGGGCCGAATGGCCTCCTCCTGCACCTATTGTCTATTGTAGGAAAGAACTGCAGATGCTGGTTTAAATCGAAGGTAGACACAGAAAGCTGGAGTAACTCAGCGGGACAGGCAGCATCTCAGGAGAGAAGGAATGGGTGACGTTTCGGGTCGAGACCCTTCAGACTGAGAGTCAGGGGAGAGGGAGTCCTAGACAGACACAAAATGCTGGAGTAACTCAGCGGGACAGGCAGCATCTCAGGAGAGAAGGAATGGGTGACGTTTCGGGTCGAGACCGTTCTTCGGACTCACTAGAGATATGAAAGGGTGAGGTGTGGAAATGACAGATCAAAGCAGAAGCTGTTCAGGAATTGTGGAATGGTTCATTGTTGGCTGAAGGTGACAAGGAGACATATAATCAGTAATATTTAATCAGGAGGACAGTGGAACGAGTCGGGGAACTAGTGTGGGAGAGGGACAAACCAACATCTGCAGGGCCATCCTACCACAGGAACTGGGCAGGTCAGGCAGCATCTGTGGAGGGAATGGCAGACCATGTTTGGATCGGGACCGTCAGAATGATTGAGTGGAAGAGGGGGAGACAGAGCTTGGAGAGGGAGGTAGGAGTGGGCCAAAGCCTGGCAAGGTTTTAGTTTTAGAGATACAGCATGGAAACAGGCCCTTCGGCCCACCGGGTCCGTGTTGACCATTGTCCACCTGTTGACTAGTTGTACACCACACACTAGGGACCATTGTACAGAAACCAATTTTCCCCTCAACCCAGTCGTACTGAGAGAGCGCCGCGCTGTGGTAGGGGCGGGCGTTAGAGAGACCCTCGCTGTGGGAGGGGCTGGGGTGAGGGAGCGCCGCGCTGTGGGAGGGCGGGGTTAGAGAGATCCTCGCTGTGGGAGGGGCTGGGGTGAGGGAGCGCCGCGCTGTGGGAGGGGCGGGGGTTAGAGAGATCCTCGCTGTGGGAGGGGCTGGGGTGAGGGAGGGGGCTGGGGTGAGGGAGCGCCGCGCTGTGGAGGGGCGGGGTTAGAGAGATCCTCGCTGTGGGAGGGGCTGGGGTGAGGGAGCGCCGCGCTGTGGGAGGGGCGGGTTAGAGAGATCCTCGCTGTGGGTGGGGGGGGGTGAGGGAGCGCCGCTCACACTTTTAATTGCCCCTGCCCATGTCATTGATGAGGGAGCCGCGCAGCAGAGGGAAGGTTGTGGGTTCAGCAGAGTGGGGCAGCTGCCATCAGCTAGCACCTTGAACAGCAACCAAGGGCCCACCAAGTTATAGGAAAGACTAGGACCAAGTGGACCCGTTGGGCCCAACCCTCTCCTACATTAGTGCAACACCCTCTCCTCCCTCCTCCCCCTCCCTCCTCCCCTCTCCCACCCCCTCCCCCTCCCTCCTCCCCTCTCCCACCCCCCTCCTTCCCCCTCTCCCCTCTCCCCTCCTCCCTCCTCCCATCTCCACCCACCTCCCCTCCCTCCCCCATCCACTCCCTCCCCCTCCTTCCACCTCCACGCCCCAGCCCTTCCTCCCTCCACCCCCCTCCCTCCTCCCTCCGCCCCCCTCCCCTACTCCCTCTCCCCCTCCCCACCCCCTACTCCATCCCCCTCAACCACCCATACCCTCCACCCCCCTCCCCCCTCCCTAGAAGATAGATTGAAACTTTAAAATGTGATTAACTTAAAAAAATTCACACAGATTTCAATGAACTTCTTCCATTAGCACCAAAGGACGACGGTGAATAAGTTGGGCCTAAAATTGTCGCGCTATCCTGTACCATTTGGGCTGTAGTGGGCCGAAGGGCCTGTTTCCCCAGCCGATTCTCTAAACTAAATTAAACTAAATTGAACTGAACTTTCCTCATCCGCTTAAGAAAACCCATCTCTTGGCTCCCAGCCTCGGCATGGCAGGGGAATGATTAATGGATCAAGTTGCAGGTAATTATGAAATTAGTTTCTTTTCTCTAATGCTTCAGTAATGTTGTTAAAAGGGTGATGAGAGAAGCAGGTTGGCAATTATTCGTGCATTGATCCGTTCTCAGCGCAAGTGTTAAAGGCAGAGTGAGACTCGGCCCTGATTCAGAGAGAGCCCCCGACCGAAACATCAGTGTTCACTGTTAACCCTAACCTGACCACTGCCACGCTGTTTAAGAAAATAACTGCAGATGCTGGTACAAATCGAAGGTATTTATTTCACAAAATGCTGTGGTACTCAGCAGGTCAGGCAGCATCTCAGGAGAGAAAGAATGGGTGACGTTTCGGGTCGATTTTCGGGTCAGGCAGCATCTCAGGAGAGAAGGAATGGGTGATGTTTCGGGTCGAGACCCCTTCTCTCCTGAGATGCTGCCTGACCTGCTGAGTTACTCCAGCATTTCGTGAAATAAAAACCTGGTTTAGTTTAGTTTAGTTCAGAGATACAGCTCTAGAGAGAAGCACACTGACTGGAGAACACTCAAGGAAAGCTTTTCACTGTACCTCGGTTAGGGTTGCCAACTCCCTCGCTCCCAAATATGGGACGAGGTGACGCCACCCTTGGTCCCTTATTTGGGAGCGAGGAAGTTGGCAACCCTACTAATACGGGACAAGGACTGTCCCCGTACGGGACAAACCAATTTAGCCCAAAATACGGGATGTCCCGGCTAACAAGGGACAGTTGGCAACCCTAACCTCGGTACACGTGACAGTAAACTAAACTGAGATGAAACGTGTCCATCAGCCTCCGCAGTCCAACATGACGTGCTGGAAACAGACAGCAATATTTACACAGAAGATGGACGTGCCAAGAAAATGTCCCAGAGATCTCCACACTCCATGAGTCAGTGTTGAAGGGAGGTCAGGACCATACAGGGAGGCCCAGAGCCAATTGGAGGAACAGCACCTTATATTTTGCTTGGGCAGCTTACACCCAGCGGTATGAACATTGACTTCTCTAACTTCAAGTAACCCTTGCTTTCCCTCTCTCTCTCTCTCCGTCCCTCCCCCATCCTAGTTCTCCAACCAGTCTGACTGTCCCCTGATTATATTTTATCTCTAAGCTCCTTGTCACCTTCTCAGAAGCTAACGGTGATCTACTCTACACTTTCCTTGAACTGCATCCCCTTTGATATCTCGTTCTCACACCTTGCCCTTCCTTATCTCTGTGACTTCCTCTCCCCTGACTCTCAGTCTGAAGAAGGGTCTCGATCCGAAACGTCACCCATTCCCACTCTCCAGAGATGCTGCCTGATCCGCTGAGTTACTCCAGCATTTTGTATAGGAAGGAACTGCAGATGCTGGTTTACACCAAAGATAGACACAAAATGCTGGAGTAACTCAGCGGGACAGGCAGCATCTCTTCCCCACTCTCATTCTCACTGCCCCACTGAGTCACTCCAACATTTAGAGTCTATTTTCGGCACTTAAATGAATACTTGAGTCTGTCCCAAATAGATTTTTTTTTAGATTTAGAGATACAGCGCGGAAACAGGCCCTTCGGCCCACCGGGGTCCGTGCCGCCCAGCGATCCCCGCACATTAACACTATCCTACACCCACTAGGGACAATTTTTACATTTGCCCAGCAAATTAACCTACATACCTGTACGTCTTTGGAGTGTGGGAGGAAACCGAAGATCTCGGAGAAAAACTCACGCAGGTCACGGGAGAACGTACAAACTCCGTACAGACGGCGCCCGTAGTCAGGATCGAACCTGAGTCTCCGGCGCTGCATTCGCTGTAAGGCGGCAACTCTACCGCTGCGCCACCGTGCCGCCCTAAGCTGGTGCTGGAGGAACTCAGCGGGACTGGCGACAACTCTCCCAAATCTCTTATACTCTGTCTCCCTCAATTCCTCTCTCTCTCCTCCACCCTCCCCATCTCTCTCTCTCTCTCTCTGTCCTTCGCTTCCTCTCCCCTTCCTCTCTCGGTTGGGTCATTATAGTCGGGGCAAGAGCCAAGAGCGTTTTATTGTCATCTGCACCCGGGCTAGAACAATGAGATTGCTCCTCGTTGTAGATTAATAGGCCCATTAACGCAATAACACAAGAAATAAATATACAATGCATTATCCACTGTTCCAGGTAAAGTAGACCATGAGAGGAAAAAAACAAAGTGCTGGAGGAACTCAGCAGGTCAGGCAGCATCTGTTGAGGGGAAACAGATGGACAGTGCTTTGGGTCGGGACCTTTACATAGAAACATAGAAACATAGATGCAGGAGTAGGCCATTCAGCCTTTGAGCCAGCACCGCCATTCAATATCGTTCATGGCTAATCATCCAAAATCAGTACCCCATTCCTGCTTTTTCCCCATATCCCTTGATTCCTTTAGCCCTCAGAGCTAAATCTAACTCTCTCTTGTCCCGCTGAGTTACTAACTCGCTCTTGAAAACATCCAGTGAATTATCATATCATATCATATATATACAGCCGGAACAGGCCTTTTCGGCCCTCCAAGTCCGTGCCGCCCAGCGATCCCCGTACATTAACACTATCCTACACCCACTAGGGACAATTTTTACATTTACCCAGCCAATTAACCTACATACCTGTACGTCTTTGGAGTGTGGGAGGAAACCGAAGATCTCGAGAAAACCCACGCAGGTCACGGGGAGAACGTACAAACTCCTTACAGTGCAGCACCCGTAGTCAGGATCGAACCTGAGTCTCCGGCGCTGCATTCGCTGTAAAGCAGCAACTCTACCGCTGCGCTACCGTGCCGTGGCCTGCACTGCCTTGGTAGCAATAGCTCCTAATCCAGGCAGCTATTGAGACTCCAATACCTAGAGGCTCCAATACCCTGACTCTCAGCCTGAAGAGGGGTCTCGACCCGAAACGTCAACCACTCCTTCCCTCCAGGGATGCTGCCTGTCCCGCTGAGTTACTCCAGCTTTCTGTGTCTGTCTCACAATACTCCAACTGCAGTCTGACCAAAATGTTGTGGGTTTCATAAGGTCATAAGTGATATAAGTGACATAAGTGATATAGGTCATAAGGGGGTTTCATAAGTTCATAAGTGATCGGGCAGAATTAGGCCACTCGGCCCATCAAGTCTACTCCGCCATGCAATCACGGCTGATATATCTCTCCCTCCCAACCCCATTCTCCTGCCTTCTCCCCATAACCCCTGACACCCGTAGTAATCAAGAATCTATCTATCTCTGCATTAGAAGTCTCCGTTGCGTAGTAGTCAGCTTTGGGTCAGGCACGTGTGCAGACTGTACTGGGGGACCTTGATGTCTTGACGCCTCTTGCAGACGAGGCTGTGTCCCAACGTACTGGTGTCCTCTCTCCTTTCATTTCCCACAGAAGCAAGTTTGATTTAATCCCACTGCCACAATAGCAAATGACATGTCCACGGACAAATGAGTTGGACAAGATTTATATTTGGCAACCTTTCCGCAGGATGAGTTGGCTTGGAGCTTGCCTCTGCATCTGTTATTCATCACGTCAACTGAAGGGTCAGTCAGTACTCGTGTTGTCGCGGGTAATTTCTTTTCTATGAGGCTCCGTGACGAGGCTAATCTATAAGTGCCGATTGCGTTCACTTAACGCGGGAGGAGGGAGGGACTGGGCTGAATCGATCACCAGCTGTGGTGTTTGGATTCGTGTCCTGCACCTCCTCTGTGTGGCAAACCTGGACACCGAGACTCAGAACGCCAGCCCCACCCAGCCGAACCCAAGGCCCACCCAGCCGAACCCAAGCCCCACCCAGCCGAACCCAAGGCCCACCCAGCCGAACCCAAGCCCCACCCAGCCGAACCCAAGGCCCACCCAGCCGAACCCAAGGCTCACCCAGCCGAACCCAATGCTCACCCTGCCTAACCCAAGGCCCACACAGCCGAACCCAAGGCCCACACAGCCGAACCCAAGGCCCACCCAGCCGAACCCAAGGCCCACACAGCCGAACCCAAGGCCCACCCGGCCAAACCCAAGGCCCACCCGGCCGAACCCAAGGCCCACACAGCCGAACCCAAGGCCCACCCGGCCGAACCCAAGGCCCACCCGGCCGAACCCAAGACCCACCCAGCCGAACCCAAGGCTCAAGACTGTTTCATTGTCGTGTGTCCCAGATAGAACAATGAAATCCTTACTTGCTGCAGCACAACACAATATGTAAACATAGTGCACTGTAAACAATATAATAAACAAGACAGAAAAGTTCAGTGCGTGTATATATATATATATATATATATATATATATATACACACACACACACTCACAAATACACACACACATACATATGTGTTTATGCTTTATTCTTAATTGTTAACTGTATGTTTGCGTTGTCATATGTGAACGGAGCACCAAGGCACATTCCTTGGATATGCACATACTTGGCCAATAAACTTATTCATTATGATTATCAATATATATATACATATATATATATATATACACACACACACACACACACACAGTAGGTAGACACACAATGCTGGAGTAACTCAGCAGGTCAGGCAGCCTCTCAGGAGGGAAGGAATGGGTGATGTTTCGGGTCGAGACCCTTCTTCTGACTGAGTGTCAGGGGGAAAGGGAAACGAGAGATACAGACGGTGTTGTAGAGAAATATAGAACAAGTAATGATAATGAAGGATACAGGCCATTCTTAGCTGTGGGCTGGGAGAGAACGACTAACAGACAATGAGGTCATCAAGACGACTTTGAGTCTGAAGAAGGGTCTCGACCCGAAACGTCATCCATTCCTTCTTTCCACAGATGCTGCCTGACCCGCTGAGTTACTCCAGCACTCTGTGAAATGTCACCTATCCATGTTCTCCACAGATGCTGCCTGACCCGCTGAGTTACTCCAGCACTCGGTGAAACGTCACCTATCCATGTTCTCCACAGATGCTGCCTGACCCGCTGAGTTACCCCAGCTGTGTCTAAGACGACTTTGAAGCTGGAACGACCACGATGGGGGAGGGGCGGGAAGAGTTGAATGCTGAGGAGTTGAGATCATAAGTTCATTAGTGATAGGAGCAGAATTAGGCCATTCAGCCCATCAGGTCTGCTCCGACAGTCAATCATGGCTGATCTATCTCTCACTCCTAACCCCATTCTCCTGCCTTCTCCTCATAACCCCTGACACCCACACTGATCAAGACAAGACAAAGGTCAGGGAGGGAGCTGTGCCCTTGGCATGCTGAGCGGTGGCCCCGGGCTGGCGTTGGAGTGACCTGCGTCTCCCAACTTGGGCGGAGGTTGAGGCAGAGAAAGACATTCAGACGGCAGACCGTGCACAGACAGGGTAGAGCTTTGGTCTGAAGAAGGGTTTCAACCAATTCACTGGATGACTTTAAAAGAGAGTTAGATAGAGCTCTAGGGGCTAGCGGAGTCAGGGGGTATGGGGAGAAGGCAGGCACGGGTTACTGATTGTGGATGATCAGCCATGATCACAATGAATGGCGGTGCTGGCTCGAAGGGCCAAAAGGCCTCCTCCTGCACCTATTTTCTATGCTTCTATGTTAATCCAAAATGTCATCTATTTTTTCTCGTCCATTATAGTGTTTACAGTGTACTATGTTTACATATTGTGTTGTGCGGCAGCCATTGGTGGAACGGGAGCACGTGGCCGCTGGCTGGGTGAGGTCACGCGGGGGCGTGGGGCGGTGACGTCACCCTTTGTCCCGTATTTGGGAGCGAGGAAGTTGGCAACCACTAGCTCCCTGTAAAACCCTGTGCGGTTTAAAGCTGGAAATGGCGGCGCGCCTTGCAGCCGAGATGATCAATCACCTCTTCAAAGCCAGACATGATAAGAGCAAAAATCACGGCTGGGAAAAATACTTCCACAAACTCAGCCCCGTATCTGCAGTGGGAAAATTGGGCTCATAAATCAAAGTGGCTTGTTGCAGTCAGGCCCAGTCTAACTGCGCCAGCGTTTGCTGTTTCTCCTCAGTGCTCAGCCAAGGTAATTTAACAAATGCCAACTGAACAAATATCTTGTCTTTCCCCGTGACTGTGAGAGTGGAAACAGAGAACACTTCATTAAATTGACACACCTGGATCGTCCCTTGTGATAATACCAAGGTCTGATCAGGTGAGGGAGTAGGTTTCCCATCTTTCTTTCCTTCCCCAGCTTCGAGTAAATTTGTTCTGGTAACGAGCAGTCCCCAGGTTCCATTCCCCCACTTTGTACACAACGGTCCGTGTGGGAACGGGAGGGGGGAGTTACAAAAGTGTTTAGCAACCGGGAGACCATGTAGGTTCAGGCGGACTGAGCGGAGGGGTTCGGCGAAACGATCGCCGAGCCGGCGCTTGGTCTCGGCGGTATACCATATCGCTGTCCAGACCTGGAACAGCGGATACGTTAACTGAGGTTGGAGGAGGTGCAAGTGAACCTCTGCCTCACCTAAAAGGGCTGTCGGGGTCCTTGGACGGAGTCGAGGGAGGAGAGACGGGGACAGGTGTTGCATCTCCTGCGGTTGCAGGGATAGGCACCCGGGGAGGGGGTGGTTTGGGTGGGAAGGGACGAGTTTACCAGGGAGTTGCGGAGGGAACGGTCTCAGCTGAATGCGGAAAGGGGAGGAGATGGGAAGATGTGGCCAGTGGTGGGATCCCGTTGGAGGTGGGGAAAATGCCACTGGATCTGGGTCAGTTCCCCAACACCACACACCCATGGGTTCACCTATCGTCCCAGCAGTCAGTTAATTGGCTTCTGTAAACTGTGTGGGATAGTGCCGGTAGGCGGGTGATTGGTGTTCGGTGCTGACTCGATGGGCTGAAGGGCCTGTTTCCACATTGTATCTGTAAACTAAACTAAACTCACCGTGAAGACTCGCGCTCACGGGTCTGAAGAAGGGTCTCGACCCGAAACGTCACCCATTCCTTCTCTCCAGAGATGCTGCCTGTCCTGCTGAGTTACTCCAGCATTTTGTGTCTATCTTTGGTTTAAACCAGCATCTGCAGGTCCTTCCTATACATAAATTCACCCTTCGACAGAAGACACCGGGTGGGGGGGGAGGAACTTTATCCAGAGTGTGAGACGCACTTCGGAGGGAGCAGTTGGAAGCTGACGCGATGTCGGGGGACAGATAAGTTGCCAGTAAGAATGAGAGGGGTGCAGGCTGGGGTAAAGCAGAGGGGCTAGCAGGGGTAAAAAGGGCCAAACGGTATGTTCAATATTATCTAACGCAGTGAATGCATTCGGCTAACTGGGATTTAAATTGGCAATTAAATTCAAATCCTGCCAGCCAGGGTATTATCTGTGATAATTTGTAAGCTCTGCGAGAGGGCAGGATTAAAACACAAATTTACAACAATTGGAAGAGATTAGATTCACCGAACACTCGACACACATGGAAATGAGAAGTTAAAGAACAGTAATCAGTTGATGACAAGTGATATTTCCCACCCACAGGGCTGTCTGCTGCTCAATTAATCTTCCCCGCTTCAGCCTGGCAGCGCGCACGTTTAGACTTCTCCCCATTTCGCTCGTTCGTGGATACGTTTTCATGTACGGCTGGTGGAGCTGCTGCCTCACAGTGGCCAGAGACCCCGGTTCGATCCTGACCTCGGCTGCCGCCTGTACTAGGGTCGCCAACCGTCCCGTATTAGCCGGGTCAACCCGTATTTTGGGCTAAATTGGTTTGCCGCCCTTGTCCCGTATTAGTAGGGTTGCCAACTTCCTCGCTCCCAAATACGGGACAAAGGGTGAGGTCACCGCCCCACGTGACCTCACCCAGCCAGCGGCCACGTGCTCCCGCTCCGCCAATGCTGATTTAAACCGAAGATAGACACAAATAGCTGGAGTAACTCAGTGGGACTGGCAGCATCTCTGGAGAGAAGGAATGGGTGATGCTTTTGGTCGAGACGGTCTTTATGCTGAAGCATGAACTCTCTCTTTCTTCACAGATGCTGCCTGCCCTGCTGAGTGTTTCTGGCATTTTCTCCCTTTTCTTCAAGATTTCCAGCACCTGAAGAACAGTTCCGACCTGAATTGTCACCCATCCATGTTCTCCAGGGATGCTGCCTGACCCGCTAAGTTACTCCAGCACTCTGTGAAACGTCACCAATCCATGTTCTCCAGAGATGCTGCCTGACCCGCTGAGTTACTCCAGCACTCTGTGAAACTTCACCCATCCATGTTCTCCAGCGATGTTGCCTGACCCGCTGAGTTATTCCAGCACATTGTGTCTTTCTCGTGTGTGGACTGAGAGCAGTTTCAGTTTCAATTTCAGTTTTAGTTTATTATACAGTGAAAAGCTTTTATTGCATGTTATCCAGTCAGCAGAAAGAGAGTACATGATTTTACAATCAGGCCGTCCGTAATGTACAGACACATGATGAGGGAATGTTTAGGAAGGAACTGCAGATGCTGGTTTACACCGAAGATAGACACAAAATGCTGGAGTAACTCAGGGGGACAGATGATGGATCTGGTTAGAAGGAATGGCCATTCTTTCTATCCAGAGATGCTGCCTGTCCCGCTGAGTTACTCCAGCATTCCGTGTCTATCTTCATGATAAGGGAATAACGTTTAGTGCAAGGTAAAGAGAACGAGGTGGGAACCATGTTCTGGAGCTCACAAGGCCGCAGTGACCTCTGTAACCCATGGCAACGGCCGGGGCCTACGGTTCAGGCTTGTCGGCCTCCTTCCTGCAGAGCCAGGCCTTGTGTAATTTAACTAAACTGAGGTTGGAGGCAGGCAGCGTGACGCCACATATCAACATTTTATTGCCTGACAGTTTACAGTGCACTGAATTTGGCAAAGCTTGTAGGCAGCAAGTCTTTGTTTCATTCCTCATTGAAGTGCGGGGCCTGTGATGTGTCTGGCCCTGCAGCAGCCTGAGATGTTATTAAGAAGTTGCAGGATATTGGTTAAGGCGACTGGGTCATCGATCTTGCTTTGATGTTAGCGAGGCAACGAGCATGAGGGCTTGTCAGAGGCGGGTGGGGAGGGGAGGGGAGGGGAGAGGCCCGTGTGGGGAGGGGGGAGAGCGGGTTGTGTGCGATGAAGGGGAGGGGGCTGTGTGCGGTGGGGGGGAGGGGAGGGGAGGGGGCTGTGTGCGGTGGGGAGGGGGCTGTGTGTGGGGGGGGGAGTGGTGGGGGGGGCCTGTGTGTGGGGGAGGGGGATGTGTGCGGTGGGGAGGGGAGGGGGCTGTGTGTGGGGGGGGGAGTGGTTGGGGGGGGCTGTGTGTGGGGGAGGGGGCTGTGTGTGGTGGGGAGGGGGCTGTGTGTGGGGGGGAGGGGGCTGTGTGCGGTGGGGGGGAGGGGAGGGGAGGGGGCTGTGTGCGGTGGGGAGGGGAGGGGGGCTGTGTGTGGGGGGGGAGTGGTGGGGGGGGCCTGTGTGTGGGGGAGGGAGGGGGCTGTGTGTGGTGGGGGGGAGGGGAGGGGGGCTGTGTGCGGTGGGGGGGAGGGCGGGCTGTGTCCGGTGGGGAGGGGAGGGGCTGTGTGTGGGGGGGAGTGGTGGGGGGGGGCTGTGTGGGGGAGGGTGGAGTGGTGGGGTGGGGGGCTGTGTGGGGGAGAGGGGAGTGGTGGGGTGGGGGGCTGTGTGGGGGAGAGGGGAGTGGTGGGGTGGGGGGGCTGTGTGTGGGGGGGGAGGGGAGGGGGGCTGTGTGCGGTGGGGGGGAGGGCGGGGCTGTGTCCGGTGGGGAGGGGAGGGGGCTGTGTGTGGGGGGGGAGTGGTGGGGGGGGCCTGTGTGTGGGGGAGGGGAGGGGGCTGTGTGGGGGAGGGGGAAGTGGTGGGGTGGGGGGCTGTGTGGGGGAGAGGGGAGTGGTGGGGTGGGGGGCTGTGTGTGGGGAGGAGGGGAGGGCAGGGTGTGCATGGTGGGGGGGAGGCGTGGGGCTGTGTGTGGGGGGGAGGGGGCTGTGTGTGGGGAGTGGTGGGGTGGGGGGCTGTGTGTGGGGGAGGGGAGGGCGGGGTGTGCGTGGTGGGGGGGGAGGCGTGGGGCTGTGTGTGGGGGGGAGGGGGCTGTGTGTGGGGAGTGGTGGGGTGGGGGGCTGTGTGTGGGGGAGGGGAGGGCGGGGTGGGGGGGAGGCGTGGGGCTGTGTTCGGGTGGGGGCCTGCAGTGGGAGGGGTGGGGAGGGGGAGAGGGGGAGAGTTACGGCAGTGCTGACAGTGAGGTATTCCTTGTCTCTTCAAGCCCCAGCGCAGAGCTGGTGTCAGAGACAGGCCCATAAATCACCGGCCACACGGCCCCAAACACCGCCTCTGGCTGTCAGGCCCAAGTAATCAGTCTGTACTGCAGTCGGTAGCTCCCTGCCTTCCCCCCCCCCTCCTGCCCCCCAGCTCCCTCCCCTCCCCTGCCCTGCCCGTCCTGCTGGATCCAGTGCTATATCCCCCCACATGCACACGCAGACACTGGGCCCAGTGCTGACTGCCCCCTCCCCCAAGGCACTGGACCCAGCTGCCAGCCCCTCCCACATACACTGGATCCAGTCCTCCCCACCCCTCCCCGTACACTGAACCCAGTGCTGTCTGCCCCCCACCACCCACTAAGTACACTGGATCTAGTGTCCCCCCCGCCCAGTACACTGGATCCAGTGCTGCCTGCCCCCTCCCCTGGCACAGTGTGGGCTGCAGGGCTAGTTGTGGCTGGCTGGCGGGGAGGCAGGGCGGGAGAGTGGGGAGGGCATCAGTCACTGTGACACACAGTTTTCTAAATTGCCGAGCTGTCATTGCTACAAGGAAATATTACAGCCGTGTCGAGCGCCGAAGACAATTTATTAAAGCTATTTGACTTGCCTTTATCGCAGTCTCATATCAGGAGTGCTGAGAAGCACAAAACAACTCGACAAATGGAGTGCACTCAGTCGCCCCGCGTTACACGGCCCCTACAATGAAATGTAATTTGTCCCTCTGCATCTAATTATCTGTCAAGCTCCCAGAGGTTTGTTTTCTAAATCACCGTAACAGCCACAGGCTCACAAGTGTGGGGAGGAACAGCAAGGGGAGGAACTGCAGATGCTGGTTTAAAACTGACAACAGGCACAAACGCTGGAGTAACTCAGCGGGACAGGCAGCATCTCTGGAGAGAAGGAATGGGTGACGTGTGAAGAAGGGTCTCGACCCAAAACATTACCTATTCCTTTTCTCCAGAGAAAGAAAGAATCATGGCTTAGACAGCAAGCTGAATGCAGGGCAGCAATCTACAATGGGCAGCCACTGCTCATCGAGTGATACAGTGTGGAAACAGGCCCTTCGGCCCAACTTGCCCACACCAGCCAACATGCCCCAGCTAAACTAGTCCCACCTGCCCGCATCCCTCCAAACCTGTCCTATCCATGTACCTGTCCAAATGTTTCTTAAATGTTTGGATAGTCCTTGCCTCAACTACCTCCTCTGACAGCTTGTTCCATCCACCCAGACACACTCACAAACACATATACATATACTCACACACACACCCACGCACACACACAGCCACACACACACAGCTACACACACACAGCTACACACACACAGAGCCACACACACACACACACACACATACACACAGCCACACACACACACACACACACAGCCACACACACACACAGTCACATTTACATACACTCACACACACACACATACTCACACAGCCACATACACTCACAAACACACACATAGACACACACACATACATACACACACACACAAACATATGTACATACACTCACACACACGCACACACACACACACATAGACACACACATATACATAAACACACACAAACACACATTGACACACACACAAACACATATACATACATACACACACACAAACACATGTACATAAACTCACACACATACAGACACATACACCAACACACATAGACACACACACACAAACACGCATAGACACACACACAAACACATATACATACACTCATACACACATACAAACACATATACATACACTCACACACACACACACACACACATATACATAAACTCACACACACAGACACATACACAAACACACATAGACACACACATAGACACACACAGACACACACACAAACACATATACATACACTCACAGACACAGCCGCACGTGCTCATGCACACACACACAGACACACAGAGGAACACGTACACGTACACGTACACACACACACACGCGTGTGGTGCAGTATTCACTCAGCTATCACTCCTCATTCTGGCAGCTTTTATTATAGCTGAAATAAATTGTGCCCAATTAAACGTTATCGCTGGGAGATGGGCACTGGATTTATAGCTGTGTCGTTCTAAGTGATTATGTGTGGCAGTAATGGACTGGTTGGGGAGCAATGATTCAACTGTGGATTTGTTTTGAGAGCTGAATTTTTGTTTGAAATGATAATTTAAAGTGAAGTTGCGCTGTGTGTGAGTGTCACAAATGAGCTCGTCAGAGAGAGTAGCGGTCTGACTGCTTCCCAGCTCTGCTAATTGCCCAGCTTTCGTTTCAAGGGTTCGGATTTGACATAATCACGGTTGTTAAACTCCAACACAGGTCTCTGGATAGACTGCAAAAAGCTGGAGTAACTCAGCGGGACAGGCAGCATCTCCGGAGACAAGGAAATGGGTGACGCTTTGGGTCGAGGCCCTTCTTCGGACCCGAAACGTCACCCATTCCTTCTCTCCAGAGATGCTGCCTGACCCGCTGAGTTGCTCCAACATCTTGTGTCTACCTTCGGTTTAAAGCAGCATCTGCAGTTCCTTCCGACAACAGAACTTTAGCCATGGGTCTCAGCTAGTGTGGCCAACTGTCCCGTATTAGCCGGGACATCCCGTATTTTGGGCTAAATTAGTTTGTCCCGTACGGGACCGCCCTTGTCCCGTATTAGTAGGGTTGCCAACTTCCCAGCTCCCAAATAAGGGACAAAGGGTGACTTCACCGCCCCCGCGCCCCACGGTGGAGCGGGAGCACGTGGCCGCTGGCTGGGTGAGGTCACGCGTGGCGCGGGGCGGTAACATCACCCTTTGTCCCTTATTTGGGAGCGGGGAAGTTGGCAACCCTAGTCTCAGCCCAATAAGTGCCCGTTAACCCTATAAGCAACAACAGTGTTGCAGGGAGATTTCTGATCATCTTTACCCTGGAAGGGTGTGGGATGGAACACTTAATTGTCACATGTGACAAGGCACAGTGAAATTCTTTGCCCGCATGCCCGAGGTACGCAAATGGTCGCCACGTAAAGGGCGCTGACAAAGTTACAAAGTACCCCTGTCGGCCCTTCCTTTGTGCACCCCCCCCCCCATCACGGCGGTCCCCCTACGCCTGATGGGAGATACTTCTTCCCTGTGGCTATCAAACTGTACAACCCCTCCCCTGATTGTCGTTGGGGTAGTCCGAAGATACTAGAGGAACAAGATGGACCACTCCGTTGAAATCGCCTATACTGAAGTGTAGTACGCAAAGGAGCCATTTTAGTAAGCCAAACGTCCGCCATTTTAGTAAGCAAACCCTGCCGTTCGCTCTGCCTCTCGCAGTGTAATCAGTGTTTTGGGGGAACAGTATGTGTGATGACATCATTAAAATGCAGAATATATCTCATCTATCAATCCACAGATTTTTGTTATTTTTCTTTTTAAATGTTTCTTTTTTTAGATTTTTTTTAGATTTAGAGATACAGCGCGGAAACAGGCCCTTCGGCCCACCGGGTCCGCGCCGCCCAGCGATCCCCGCACACTAACACTATCCTACACACACTAGGGACAATTTTTACATTTGCCAAGCCAATTAACCTACAAGCCTGTACGTCTTTTGGAGTGTGGGAGGAAACGGAAGATCTCGGAGAAAACCCCTCGCAGGTCACGGGGAGAACGTACAAACTCCGTACAGACGGCGCCCGTAGTCAGGATCGAACCTGAGTCTCCGGCGCTGCATTCGCTGTATGGCAGCAACTCTACCACTGCGCCACCGTGCCGCCAGTTTCTGCCTACTAAAATGGTGCCGTGACGTACTACGGTTTTTAGGGTCGAGTGGTCTATTTTGTTCCTCTAGTATCTTTGGGGTAGACTAACTCCCCCTGCTCCCCCCCCCCCCCCCAATCCTTTCCACTCGTCACTTTAATTTCATGTTTCATGTATCTTCTGTTTTTATGACTGTTGGTAGATCGATTTCCCTCGTGGGATAAAGTTGTATCGTATCGTATCATATCGCACATCACACACTCACACTCCACACTCTGCGCATTAAAGCGACATTCGCAATTAAAATGCTTCAACAAGAAGCCGTGTTGTTAACAGATTAATTAACAAGCACTTTGCTGGAATACAACAACTCACTTGCTGTTGTGCTGACATTGAGCTCTAACAAGAAGAACAAAGCAGGGCTGATTATTACTTTAATTAAGTGCCCTGTCTCTCGAAAGCCATGGAGCAATGCCCAAAGCGTTTCATGCAGCGACTTGGCCGAGTGGTCGATGAGGAGATTGCTTTGTGATTGTCCTTCGCGATTAGGGTTGCCAACTGACATCCCATACTTTGGATTAGTTTATCACGTGCGGGACCGCCTTTGTCCCGTATTAGGCCCCGGGGGCGCTGTAGGTCCGGATGCTGTAGGCCCGGACACTGTAGGGCCGGACACTGTAGGCCCGGACACTGTAGGCTCGGACGCTGTAGGCCCGGGGGGCGCTGTAGGCACGGACGCTGTAGGTCCGGACACTGTAGGGCCGGACACTGTAGGCCCGGACACTGTAGGCCCAGACACTGTAGGCACGGACACTGTAGGCCCGGACACTGTAGGCCCGGACACTGTTGGCCCGGACACTGTAGACCCGGACCTGGGCGCCGCCTAACGGAGGTTGCATAGCAACCCGCCTCCCGGCCCGGGTGGCCGCCATTGTGGAGCGGGAGCACGTGGCCGCTGGCTGGGCGAGGTCATGTGGGGCGCGGGGCGGTGACGTCACCTTGTCCCATATTTGGGAGTGAGGAAGTTGGCAACCCTAGACAATGTGGTGACATGTTTAATGGAAACAGTGCCTTTGAGGAAGGACGTTTGTTGGAGAATTCAATGTTCATACTGTTGGGAGCTGTAAGGTCATATAAGTGAGAGGAGTAGAATTAGGCCATTCGGCCCATCAAGTCTATTCTGCCATTCAATCATGGCTGATCTATCTCTCCCTCCCAACCCCATTCTCCTGCCTTTGAAGAACTTGAAGAAGGGTCCTGACTTGAAAAGATGTCTTGTCCATCTCCCTCCACAGATTCTGCCTGACCCACTGCGATCCCCCAAAGCGCTTTGTGTTTTGCTCAGGATTCCAGCCTCCCCACATCAGACGGTCACGGTGGCGCAGCGGTAGAGTTGCTGCCTTACAGCGAATGCAGCGCCGGAGACCCGGGTTCCATCCCGACTACGGGTGCCGTCTGTACGGAGTTTGTACGTTCTCCCCGTGACCCGCGTGGGTTTTCTCCGAGATCTTCGGTTTCCTCCCACACTCCAAAGACATGCGGGTTTGTAGGTTAATTGGCTGGGTGTAAATGTAAAGATTGTCCCTGGTGTGTGTAGGATAGTGTTAGTGTGTGCGGGGATCACTGGTCGGCGCGGACCCGGTGGGCCGATAGGGCCTGTTTCCGCGCTGTATCTCTAAACTAAACTGAACTAAACTGAACAGACCCATGCCTGCCCGCGGTGGCGATACCCGGAGCCCTCCAGCGGGTTGACCAGGCTCTGGGGCACCTCCACCACCCTCCTGCACTGCCCCCCGTGGGCATCTCCAGAGACCCTGGGACTGACTCGCAGAATGATGAAGGTTGTTCCAGCCCATTTGTCGCAGGAGGAAGGCTCCATCGTCCCAATTAACACGGCTCTGGGGCATTGGCGCTCGTCTCAGTCCCACTATCTCGCCCGTTGGCAGAGGCGTTGTTACAAGCGCGAATTAAACTCACACCATCACTCACCCTAATTAGTGCTCACAATCCTCCCCAATCCCTTTGTGAGAGGGTTTTAGTGGGAAATGGAGCGAGTCAACGACATTTAGGAGTGGTAGACACAAAATGCTGGAGTAACTCAGCAGGTCAGGCAGCGTCTATGGAGAGAAGGAATAGGTGACGTTTCGGGTCGAGACCCTTCTTCAGACTGTTGTAAGGGGAGGTGGGTGGGGGGTGGGGGGGTCAGGCAGCATCTTGGTAGAGAAGGAACAGGTGACGTTTCGCCCTCTCCCCTGACATCAATCTGAAGAAGGGTCTCGACCCGAAACGTCACCCATTCCTTCTCCCCCGAGATGCTGCCTGACCCGTTGAGTTACTCCAGCATTTTGTGTCTACCTTCGATTTATACCAGCATCTGCAGTTTTTTTCCTACATGTTTAGGAGTGGGCGGACAATGGGTGGACGGTTCATGGACACTCAGGCTGTAGAACCCCAGTCCATCACAGGTAGTGAGTGACATGCCCACCATCCAAGGTCCATCACAGGTAGTGACCGACCTGCCCACCATCCAAGGTACATCACAGGTAGTGAGTGACATGCCCACCAACCAAGGTCCATCACAGGTAGTGAGTGACATGCCCACCAACCAAGGTCCATCACAGGTAGTGACCAACCTGCCCACCATCCAAGGTCCAACTTTTGTGGGCTGGAACAGTCCGTGTTCCACGTGTACACGGAGTGTGTGAGGTTGCAGCCCCTGGTCCAATACCTACAGAGGCCGTTCCTTGCCTTCTGGCTGCACGTCACACCCACCGTCCTCCATCTTTGGACACCCTGTGCGTGGGGGAGAGGGTGTGGGGGGCTGAAGATGTCCTGGTTGAGTAGGGTTGCTCCTGGGCCTGGGCATCCGCGAGTCACGGCGCCAGGCGGAAGAGGGCTCTGCCCGAGCCGGCTGCCTGCCCCTTTTCCGGGGTCACGTCCGTGCCCGGGTGGTGTTGGAGAGGGACCGCGCGCTGTCCACGGGCACCCTGGGGGATCTCCGGGACCACTGGGCACCGCGGGGGTGGAGGGTGGAGAGCAACCTCAATAAGGATGGTGATAAAGTTGTACAGTAGTTTATTCAGTGTTGAAGAATATTTGTCTGACCTGATTTATGGTGGTGGCTTTTGTTTTGATTTATTTTGTACTCTACATATAATTGTAAATAATTGAATAGATTTTTTTTTGTTATATATAAAAAACCCATCGAAAGTCCATCAGAGATCTGACCGCCCCACCATCGAAGGTCCATCACTGGTACTGACCTCAGTACTGCATGGGGGGTGGATAGGGCCCTGGCAGAGGGGGGGGGTCTTTGGGGGCAGAGATGGAGCAGGGGGGTGGGGGAGCTGGTGAAGGTGAGAGGTGAACGCTGCCGTCACTGGGCTAGCACAGCCGGGATTGTGAGGCCATTCATCTGAGACCTTGGCAAACCGTGAGCAGCATTGCAAAGGGGCAAAGAATGTAAACAGTGCTGCAAACAGACCGTGCCGCCATTAATCAGAGCCTGCAACTGGGAGACTCTGACCTGAGAAATTCCCAGTAATCTGCGCTGTCACCGAGAATTGATGAGGCCTGTTCTCCAGGGCTGGGCGACCTTGGGTTGTAGCTGCGCTCCCTCTCGCGATCCACGCACGGCTCACGGGCAGAGCTGCAGGAAGCAGGGACATGGGGAGGGAGGGAGGGAAGGGGTAGAGGGAGGGGGAGGGAGGAGGGAGGGGGGCAAAGGGTGGGAGGGATGGAGGGACAAGGGGAGGGAGGAGGGAGAGGGGGGAGTGAGGGGGCAGACGGAGGGAGCGATGGGGCAGAGGGAGGGATGGAGGGACAGGGAGAGGGAGGAGGGAGAGGGGGGAGTGAGGGGGCAGATGGAGGGAGCGATGGAGCAGAGGGAGGGAGGGATGGAGGGACAGGGAGAGGGGGAGGGAGAGGGGCAGACGGTGGGGGAGGGAGGGACAGAAAGGGAGGACGGAGAGGGGAGAAGGGGGCGGAGGGAGGGATAGAGAAGGAGGGGAGGGGGGGAGGGAGAGGGGCAGAGGGAGGGAGGGACGGAGGGACAGGATGAGGAGGGAGGGTGGAAAGAGGCAGAGGGAGGGAGGCAGAGGGCAAGTGGGAGGGAGGGAGGGGGGCAGTGAGAGGGAGGGAGAGGTACCAAGGGAGGAAGGGAGGGCAGGGAGAGAGGGTCCTGTAGGAACTTCATCAGCTGGAACGTGGATCTCATTGCTTCCCTGTTAATGATCAGAACTGCTCACACCTACCTTGCGACCCCTGCACCCTCACCCTCCCCCTGTGACCCCTCACCCCGTGATCCCTCCCCCTGTGACCCCTCACCCCTCCGCCTGTGACCCCATCACCTAACCTGTGACCCCTGCACCTAGGGGTGCCAACTATCTCACTCCCAAATAAGGGACAAAGGGTGACGTCACCGACCCGTGCCCCACGTGACCTCACCCAGCCAGCGGCCACATGCTCCCGCTCCAACAATGGCGGCCGCCCGGGCCGGGAGGCGGGTTGCTATGCAACCTCCGTCAGGCGGCGCCCGGGCCTCCGGGCCTACACTGTCCGGGCCTACAGCGGCCCCCGGGGCTACGGTGTCCGGGCCTACAACGTTCGGGCCTACAGTGTCTGGGACTACAGCGGCCCCCAGGCCCAATACGGGACAAGGGCGGTCCCGTACGGGACAAACCAATTTAGCCCAAAATATGGGTCCCGGCTAATGCAGGACGGTTGGTAACTCTACTCCGAGCCTCATTGCGGTTCCCTTTCTCAGTAAGGCTCGCACTGCACACTAAGGCCGAGGCCTGTGTTGCGGCCTATTACCCAGATCGCCAGCAGGTGACCCCGCGATCCAGGCGCCCGGTGACCTGCCTCATGTACCTCCTCCACATGCCAAGGCCTCGGATTCTGCACATTCCGCAGAGAAGCCCTTTCTGCAACGGTTTCATTAACACCAACTCCCTGAGTCGCTGCAGCCAGAGCGCTGGGCCTGGTTTGGCCATGACATTGCGGTCCCACACTGCTAACATTAGTCCTGACAAATCATTTACTGAAGAAAGCAGCATAATTGAGTTCATTTACTGCCTGCCCTTGTATTCATGGGAACATTACTTTTAATAAGATAGACACAAAATGCTGGAGTAACTCAGAGCAGGCGGGACAGGCAGCATCTCTGGAGAGAAGGATTGGGTGACGTTTCAGGGAGAGTCTGAAGAAGGGTCTCGACCCAAAACTTCACCCCTTCTCTCCAGAGACGCTGCCTGTCCCGCTGAGTTACTCCAGCATTTTGTGTCGGTCTTCGGTTTAAACCAGCATCTGCTGTTCCTTCCTACACATTACTTTTAATAAAATGCTCTTTGCCCTCTCAGTGTATGACTCTCCGCTCATTTACATGACCTCTGGATTTCTCCATCAATCACGTGTAGTTTCCTGGTCATCCTGACACGCGTGTTCTGATCGCACTGACCATGCATGTGGCAAAGAAGTCCCCCCCCACCTCCTGCCCCCAGCCCAAACACCCCTCTCTCCGCACGTTGTAAGTAGGAACAGTACCTCTTTATTTAGAGATACAGCACGGAAACAGGCCCTTCGGCCCACCGAGTCCGCACTGACCAGCGATCCCCGCACACTAACACTATCCTACACACACTAGGGACAATTTTTACATTTATACCAAGCCAATTAACCTACAAACCTGCACGTCTTTGGAGCGTGGGAGGAAACCGGAGATCTTGGAGAAAACCCACGCAGGTTACGGGGAGAACGTACAAACTCCGTACAGACAGCGCCTGTAGTCGGGATCGAACCCGGGACCCAGGGCTCTGCCGTTGTAAGGCAGCAACTCTACTGCTGCACTGCTCATATTCCACTGGATTCGCTCACAACCAACATGGACGTTGAGTTCTCCAATTTTAGGTCAGGAGCTGGGCGGCACAGAGTGAGCAGGGGATGGGGGGGGGGGGGGGGGGAGGAAGTAGATATGGAGGGGAGGAGAGGGGGGGAGGGATAAGGGGAGGGAACGGGGAGGGGTGTGGGGCTGAAGGACACAGTGGCTGGCAGTAATCCGCCTCCCCTCCCTCTCCCCACTGCTCCCACTGCAACAGCATCCTGCCAACATCAGAGGCTCAGACTCAAAGACATTCCAGCAGTAAATGAAAAGCTTTTATTTTTAGATTAGAGGAGATTTACTGCAACCCAAGAGAATAATTTCCAGAGAAAAGGAGGTTGTCTTAACACTGAATAAATCCAACCGCAGCTCATCAGAGAAGGGGGAAACAATGAGATGCCTTTTAATTTGTATCTTTGTCAAAGCCTGACTTAGGCCTCTGTCAGTGGAGTGGGTGCAATGGAATCTAACGAAGCTGACCCCCACATCCCACCGTGCTCTCATACCTCGCTCTCTCCCACTTTACTTTGTCTTGTAATATACCATACAGGTACAGCAGGCAGTGCAGAAAGCAAATGGCATGTTGGCCTTCATAGCGAGAGGATTTGAGTTGAGGAGCAAGGAGGTCCTACTGCAGTTGTACAGCAGGGCCCTGCTGAGACCACACCTGGAGTACTGTGTGCAGTTTTGATCTCCTAATTTGTGGAAGGACATTATTACTATTGAGGGAGTGCAGTGTAGGTTCACCAGGTTAATTCCCGGGATGGCGGGACTGACATATAATGAAAGAATGGGTCGACTGGGCTTATAATCCCGTGGCGGCGCCTAACGGCAGCGGCTGACTAGCAGTCTGTCCGTCTTTTTTTTGTTGTGTGTCGGTGTTGGGGTGGTTTTTATATATATTTTTTTGGTTGTGTATGTGTGGGAGGGGGTGGTGGTGTGGGTGGGTGGGGGTGGTGGTGTGGGTGGGTGGGAGTGGGTGTGGGGGGGGGGGGGGGACTTTTCTCTTCCTCACGGCGCGGGGTGCGGCTCGGCTGCGGGGCCTAACATCGCCCGCTGCGGCTCGGCCGCTGGACTTTACATCCCGGTGCGGCTTGGCCGCTGGACTTTACATCCCGGTGCGGCTTGGCCGCTGGACTTTACATCCCGGTGCGGCTTGGCCGCTGGACTTAACAGTGCCCGGTGCAGCTCGGCTGCGGGGCTTAACATCGCCCGGTGCAGCTCGGCCGCGGGGCTTAACATCGCCCGGTGCAGCTCGATCACGGGACTTAGCTGCGCAAGGCTTGGTCGCGGGCCTTTCATCGCCCGGTTCGGCCGCGGGACGTTTCAGCGCCCGGTGCGGGGACTGTGCGGGTCGGTCGGGGACGAGCTGTCTGTCCGTGGGCGTGGGGAAGAGAGTGGAAGTTTTGTTGCCTCCATCACAGTGAGGGGGTGTTTGGAGTCACTGTGATGGACGTTTGTGTTGGGGTCATGTGTCTTGTGTTCTTTTTTGTGTATGACTGCTATGTAGTTTCGTTCGGTACTTCGGTACCGAACGACAAATAAAGCTCTGTTATACCTGTTATCTTCACTGGAATTTAAAAGGATGAGAGGGGATCTTATATAAAACATACAAAAATTCTTAAGGGATTGGACAGGCTGGATGCAGGAAAAATGTTCCCGATATTGGGGGAGTCCAGAACCAGGGATCACAGTTTAAGAATAAGGGGTAAGCAATTTATGACTGAGATGAGGAAAACCTTTTTCAGCCAGAGAGTTGTGAATCTGTGGAATTCTCTGCCACTGAAGGCAGTGGAGGCCAATTTACTGGATGTTTTCAAGAGAGAGTTAGATATAGTTCTTGGGGCTAATGAAATCAAGGGATATGGGGAGAAAGTAGGAACTGGGCACTGATTTTGGATGATCAGCCATTCAAGAGGGAGCTAGATAGAGCTCTTAAGGATAGCGGAGTCAGTGGGGTATGGGGAGAAGGCAGGAACGGGGTACTGATTGAGAATGGTCAGCCATGATCACGTTGAATGGCGGTGCTGGCTCAAAAGGCCGAATGGCCTCCTCCTGCACCTATTGTCTATTGTCTATTGTCTATGATCATATTGAATGGCAGTGCTGGCTCGAAGGGCCGAATGGCCTACTCCTGCACCTATTGTCTATGATCATATTGAATGGCAGTGCTGGCTCGAAGGGCCGAATGGCCTACTCCTGCACCTATTTTCTTTGTTTCTATGCGATTGTAGATCTGCTTCTGTGGCTGGCAAGCAAATAGTCGCCCGGGTTGGGCGCCATCTTGGAAGCAAGCAAGGGGCAGGTAGTGAGAGGCACCATCTGGCCCCCACACATAGGACATGAACAACGGGTGAAGGGGAACTGCCAGCGGGTAGCAACAAGGAACCACAGACGCTGGTGTGTGGAGTTCCGTGGGAGTCCCAAGGTCAAACCGTGGCCGACATCGTCAAAGGAAACGCCGCCCATTTCATCCTGCGTGAAATGAAACAGACTCCACACTGAGCTTGGGGAGAAGATGTGCTCTTTCATGTCACCGATCTCCAAGTCAACCCGTCAGTATAAACAGCCGAGCCTTGCCTGGTCAATCTCCCATTCCTGAGCCTCCACGTCAATCTTTGCGAACTGGCAGCTCACCAGGATGCTGCTTGCAATAAATCTGCCTCTGCTTTTGAATGGCGACAGTGATGGCTATTTCCAGCTGTCCCCACAGATCGCTGACACTGGTATCATTCAGTACTTATTGTTTCCCCTTAAGTTATCACTGTAATTTCTGCTCTCTGAGATACAATCAATTTCCCCTCTCAAGGGTAGCGGCAGAAAGCCATTGCTTGCAGGCTGCTTCCTGACAGATTTGCTGCTGGACAGCACGCAGACAAATGGTCTAATTTGGCGCAAATTAGCTCGGCTTTGAGCTCTTGCGTTATACACCGATGTAAATTATCTCGTCGGCAACAAGTAAGTCACCTTGGCGCTGAGACAGCGGATAAAGAAGAGCCAGTCACAGACCCTGCTGACGCCGGCCTTCAGGGCCTGCTGTTGCCATGGCAGCCAGGCCTCATGGCGGTGGGCCGGGCCTGTGCTCTCTCCTCCTCCACAGCGTCTCACCGCCTACGCACTGAAGCTCTGCATCCGCATCCTTCTGTGGGCGGTGATGATAACGGTCGGTCGAAGGCCGGAGTGTTAGTGAAGGAGCCTGCTCCACAGTCCCGGCAGCCTACCTCCACTCCCAGGCACAGCCTGCGGCCTACACAGGACTACACAGGCCTACACAGGCCCACACAGGCCTACACAGACCTACACAGGCCCACACAGACCTACACAGGCCCACATAGGCCTACACAGGCCCACACAGGCCTACACAGACCTACACAGGCCTACACAGGCCCACACAGACCTACACAGGCTTACACAGGCCCACACAGACCTACACAGGCCCACACAGGCCCACACAGACCTACAGAGGCCTACACAGGCCCACACAGACCTACACAGGCCCACACAGGCCTACACAGACCTACACAGGCCCACACAGGCCTACACAGGCCCACACAGACCTACACAGGCCTACACAGGCCTACACAGGCCCACACAGACCTACACAGGCCTACACAGGCCCACACAGGCCCACACAGGCCTACACAGGCCCACACAGGCCCACACAGACCTACACAGGCCTACTCAGGCCTGGCAGTCGTGGCAAGGGAGAGGCCGAAGGGGCTCTGGAGCCAGTCTGCATCTCCATGCCTGTGGCTTGCTCAACCTCGCAATGTTACTTAAATAATAATAATAGTAAATTTTATTTGTCATATGTAGGTCAGCACAGGGTCAACGGTACAATGAAATGTATTTAACAAGACAACGGGTCACCTCAGCAGTAATATTCCAAGGATAAATAAGATAAAAAATGACATTAGTAAGGTAAAAAGACAATATTAAAAAATAATCAACATGTATGGTGTGAAATGTGTTTGAGTTCAGAAGCCTGATGGCCTGATGGTAGAAACTGTTCTTAAGTCTGGTGGTACATGCACCATACTCCTGTAACGTCTGCCTGACGGTAACAAGGAGAACAGCCTGCGTGCTGGGTGGCTGTGGTCCTTGATGATGCTGCGTGCCTTCCGGAAGGCACCGCCGGTAGAAAATGTCCTGAATGGCCGGGAGACAGTTGCCAGTGACGTGCTGTGCCGTCTTCACCACTAACTCTCTGTAGTGGTTTGTGGCTGTGGGCAGAACAGTTCCCATTACTTTCAGATTACTCCACCGTTACTCACAGGTTACGCCACCATTACCCACAGATTACTCTTCCCATCTACACCGGGCCGGCCTTGCCCGAGATCCATCCAGTTACCCTTCACTACAGTCCCCTCTATTGCTAGTTGACAGCATACTCACAGGTTACTCCACTGTTACAGGTTACTCCACTGTTACTCACAGGTTACTCCACTGTTACTCACAGGTTACTCCACTATTACTCACAGGTTACTCCACTGTTACTCACAGGTTACTCCACTGTTACTCACAGTTTACTCCACTGTTACTCACAGGTTACTCCACTGTTACTCACAGGTTACTCCACTGTTACTCACATATTACTCCACTGTTACTCACAGGTTACTCCACTGTTACTCACAGGTTACTCCACTGTTACTCACAGGTTGCTCCACTGTTCCTCACAGGTTACTCCACTGTTACTCATAGGTTACTCCACTGTTACTCACAGGTTACTCTACTGTTACTCACAGGTTACTCCACTGTTACTCAAAGGTTACTCCACTGTTACTCACAGGTTACTCCATTGTTACTCACAGGTTACTCCACTGTTACTCATAGGTTACTCCACTGTTACTCACAGGTTACTCCACTGTTCCTCACAGTTTACTCCACTGTTACTCACAGTTTACTCCACTGTTACTCACAGGTTACTCCACATGGACTGTTTCTGTGCTGTATCTCTAAAAGTATAAAGTCCAAAAAACAGTCTAAAGTACTGTAGGCCCAGAAGTAGTCAATGGGAATTAGAGGAACAAAATATACCCAGAAATTGCAGACAAATCGGGTTGTAATAGTGGGGGATTTTGACTTCACAACATAGACAGTGACTGATCGGTCTGAAGAAGGGTCCCGACCCGAAACATCACCTACCCATGTTCTTCGGAGATGCTGCCTGACCCGTTGAGTTACTCCAGCACTTTATGTCACCTATCAAATAGTCATGGATAAGGACACGGTGGGCCACAGGTTAACGTTTTCAGGCAAAGGAGGTTGGAAAGTGGCAGCGTGAGGTGTAGATGGAGTCAATGGAGGGGAGGTTGGTTTGTGTGATGGTCTGGGCTGCGCCCACAATTCTCTTCAAATCCTTGCGGTCTTGGATGGAGCTGCTCGCAAACCAAGCTGCCATGCGTCCCAATAAAATGCTCTCTACGCTGCATCGGTGGAAGTGGGTGAGAGTTGTTGGGGGCACGCCGAACTTCCTAAGCTATCTGAGGAGGTAGAGGGCAGTTTTCAGACCCAGTGACCCAGAGGTCATAAGGCCATAAGTGATCGGAGCAGAATTAGGCCATTCGGCCCATCAAGTCTACTCCGCCATTCAATTGTGGCCGATCGATCTCTCCCTCCCAACCCCATTCTCCTGCCTTCTCCCCATAACCCCTGACACCCGCACTAATCGAGAATCTATCTATCTCTGCCTTAAAAACATCCATTGACTTGGCCTCCACAGCCTTCTGAGGCAACGAATTCCACAGATTCACCAACCTCTGTCTAAAGAAATTCCTCCTCATCTCCTTCCCAAAGCAACGTCCTTCAATTCTGAGGCTGTGACCTCTAGTTCTAGACTCTCCCACTGGTGGAAACATCCTCTCCACATCCACTCCATCCAAGCCTTTCACTGTTCAGTACGTTTCAATGAGGTCCCCCCCGCCACATTCTTCTAAACTCCAGCGAGTACAGGCCCAGTGCCGACAAACGATCATCATACATTAACCCATTCCACCCACAGAGAAGGTTCACCAGATTGATTCCTGGGATGGCAGGACTTTCATATGAAGAAAGACTGGATAGACTTGGCTTGTACTCGCTGGAATTTAGAAGATTGAGGGGGGATCTTATAGAAACTTACAAAATTCTTAAGGGGTTTGACAGGCTAGATGCAGGAAGATTGTTCCCGATGTTGGGGAAGTCCAGAACAAGGGGTCACAGTTTAAGGATAAGGGGGAAGTCTTTTAGGACCGAGATGAGAACGGTTTTTTTCACACAGAGAGTGGTGTATCTGTGGAATTCTCTGCCACAGAAGGCAATAGACAATAGACAATAGACAATAGGTGCAGGAGTAGGCCATTCAGCCCTTCGAGCCAGCACCGCCATTCAAATGCGATCATGGCTGATCACTCTCAATCAGTACCCCGTTCCTGCCTTCTCCCCAGTTGAGGCCAGTTCATTGGCTATATTTAAGAGGGAGTTAGATGTGGCCCTTGTGGCTAAAGGGATCAGGGGGTATGGATAGAAGGCAGGTATAGGATACTGAGTTGGATGATCAGCCATGATCATATTGAATGGCGGTGCTGGCTCGAAGGGCCGAATGGTCTACTCCTGCACCTATTTTCTATGTTTCTATGTTTCTATTCATTCCGGGGATCGTTCTCGTAAACCTACTCTGGTCCCTCTCCAGGGCCAGCACATCCTTCCTCTCAGGTATGGGGGCTGAAGGTTTCCCCACAATACTGCTGGTATATCCGAGGACTGGAAGCCATTTGCCCAAAACCAAAGAAGCTCTTCACTGCTGATCTGACAGCGATCAGCAGGAGCATTTCTGCAGCGTCTTCAGTTGCTTTGGCCCGAGAGGAATTTTGGACGCTTTCCAAAAGGCAGTGTTTTAATTCCTTGCCTGATTTTATCCAGCCGACGCATTAATGTGTTGTCTGTAGCTTCTTGTTATCCGTGAGGCCAGGGAAATTAAAGGAGGCAGGGGGACGTGATCACATCTCAACATCCACAACATCGTCGACAACAAGAAGCAATTTCATACTCGCTGAGTCTCAGTGGGTTGTCTGCACTCCGACAGACAGGGGCAGGCTGGTGTGACTTGCTGCAGAGTAGGCCTCGTCTAATCCTGTCATTGCCCCCCTCCTCAGCTCAGATCCCCGGTCTCAACCCACCGCTCCCTTTTAGGGTTGCCAACTTCCCCACTCCCAAATAAGGGACAAAGGGTGACGTCACTGCCCCGCGCCCCACGTGACCTCATCCAGCCAGCGGCCACGTGCTCCCGCTCCACCAATGGCACGTGGGCCGCTGTCTGGGTGAGGTCGCGGGGCTATGAGGGGGTGCAGCGTGGGTTTACTAGGTTAATTCCCGGAATGGCGGGACTGTCATATGTTGAAAGAATGGAGCGACTAGGCTATATAAGAAAATAACTGCAGATGCTGGTACAAATCGAAGGTATTTATTCACAAAATGCTGGAGTAACTCAGCAGGTCAGGCAGCATCTCGGGAGAGAAGGAATGGGTGAGGTTTCGAGTCGAGGCCCTCCTTCAGACTAGGCTTGTATACACTGGAATTTAGAAGGATGACAGGAGATCTTATCGAAACGTATAAGATTATTAAGGGGTTGGACACGTTAGAGGCAGGAAACATGTTCCCAATGTTGGGGGAGTCCAGAACAAGGGGCCACAGTTTAAGAATAAGGGGTAGGCCATTTAGAACGGAGATGAGGAAAAACTTTTTTCAGTCAGAGAGTTGTGAATCTGTGGAATTCTCTGCCTCAGAAGGCATTGGAGGCCAATTCTCTGAATGCATTCAAGAGAGAGCTAGATAGAGCTCTTAAGGAAAACGGAGTCAGGGGGTATGGGGAGAAGGCAGGGACGGGGTACTGATTGAGAATGACCAGCCATGATCACATTGAATGGCGGTGCTGGCTCGAAGGGCCGAATGGCCTCCTCCTGCACCTATTGTCTATTGTCTATTGTCACCCTTTGTAACTTATTTGGGAGTGAGGAAGTTGGCAACCCCTACACTAATACGGGACAAGGGCGATCCCGTACGGGACAAACTAATTTAGTCCAAAAAACGGGATATCCCGGCTAATACGGGACAGTTGGCAACCTTGCCCCTGCTTCTCCAATACCAATCACTACAATGTGTGGGAAGGAACTGCAGATGCTGGTTTAAAGTGAAGACAGACACAAACAGCTGGAGTAACTCAGCGTTGCTGGAGAGATGGCACGGCGGCAAAGCGGAAGCGTTGCTGCCTCACAGCGCCCGAGACCCGGGTTCGATCCCGACTGCGGGTCCTGTCTGTACGGAGTTTGTACCTTCTCCCCGTGACCTGCGTGGTTTTTCTCCAAGATATTTTGGTTTCCTCCCACACTCCAAAAGATGTACAGGTTTGTAGGCTAATTAGCTTGGTATAAAATGTTTAAAAATGTCCATAGTGTAGGACAGTGCTAGTGTGCGGGGATCGCTGGTCGGCGCGGACCTGGTGGGCCGAAGGGCCTGTTTCTGCGCTGCACCTCTAAACTAAACTAAAAGGACAGGGTGACGTTTTGGGTCGGGACGTCCGAAGAAGGGTCTCGACCCAAATTGTCACCCATTCTTCCTCTCCAGAGATGCTGCCTGTCCCGCTGAGTTACTCCAGCATTTTGTGTCCGTCACCAATTACTACAAAGTCATTACAAGCCACCACTGTTCCTTTCTGCTGAACTTAAGATCGGCGAGACCAGCGATTGTTTCGCTGAACATCTCCGCTCAGTTCGCCCAGGCACTCATGATCAACTCAACTCCCCCTCCATTCCCACACTGACCTTTCTGTCCTGGGCCTCCTCCACGGTCAGAGTGAGGCCCAGCGCAAATTGGAGGAACAGCATCTCATATTTTGCTTGGGTAGCTTACACCCAGCGGTATGAACATTAACTTCTCTAACTTCAAGAAACCCTTGCTTTCCCTCTCTCTCCATCCCTCCCCCATCCTGGTTCTCCGACCAGTCTGACTGTCCCCCTGATTAACTTTAGACAATAGACAATAGACAATAGGTGCAGGAGTAGGCCATTCAGCCCTTCGAGCCAGCACCGCCATTCAATGCGATCATGGCTGATCACTCTCAATCAGTACCCCGTCCCTGCCTTCTCCCCATACCCCCTCACTCCGCTATCCTTAAGAGCTCTATCCAGCTCTCTCTTGAAAGCATCCAACAAACTGGCCTCCACTGCCTTCTGAGGCAGAGAATTCCACACCTTCACCACTCTCTGACTGAAAAAGTTCTCCCTCATCTCCGTTCTAAATGGCCTACCCCTTATTCTTAAACTGTGGCCCCTTGTTCTGGATTCCCCCAACATTGGGAACATGTTTCCTGCCTCTAATGTGTCCAATCCCCTAATTATCTTTACCATTGTATGCTTCCGTGTCACCATCCCCGAGCTAACAACGATCTATTCTACATTTTCCTTAATCTGCATCCCCTTTGCTCTCTCATTTTCACACCTTACCCTTCCATATCTCTCGTTTCCCTCTCCCCTGACTCTCAGTCTGAAGAAGGGTCTCGACCCGAAACTTCACCCGTTCCTTCTCTCCAGAGATGCTGCCTGTCCCGCTGAGTTACTCCAGCATTTTGTGTCTACCTTCGGTGTAAACCAGCATCTGCAGTTCTTTCCTACACACTTAAGATCAAGTCAATTGGAACAACCCACCTCGGTCACAGTCTGTGTGGAAGATCTCCGTTACATGATTGGCTCATCCTGTGTCTGTATACTGTGGACGGCTCGATTGTAATCATGTGTTGTCTTACCGCTGACTGGTCAGCACGCAACAACAGCTTTTCACTGTACCCTCGGTACATGTGGCAATCAATCAAACTGAGCCCTTCCATGGTGGGGCAGTCAGTATCTGTGATGGATCTTCCATGGTGGGGCGGTCAGTATCTGTGATGGATCTTCCATGGTGGGGAGGTCAGTATCTGTGATGGTTTTCCCATGGTGGGGAGGTCAGTATCTGTGATGGATCTTCCATGGTGGGGAGGTCAGTATCTGTGATGGATCTTCCATGGTGGGGAGGTCAGTATCTGTGATGGATCTTCCATGGTGGGGAGGTCAGTATCTGTGATGGATCTTCCATGGTGGGGAGGTCAGTATCTGTGATGGTTTTCCCATGGTGGGGAGGTCAGTACTCCCATGACTAGCGTGTGAGGCGTGGGGAGATCACGGAGACAGCACGGGCTGGCCACACGCCAGACTGAGCGGGAACCTTTTCTACAACATCGTCACAGCGGGCAGAGCCAGTTGTTTTTGGGCTGATTTTTTTTAAAAAACAAAATCATGTGAGAAGGATTTATTTGGAGATGGATCCACGCCAGGCTCTCCGTCTCTCATTTCCCAGATTGTTTGGATCCTGTTGGGAATGATGAATGGATTCATGGAGATCAAGTGGATGGCTGATTGCCCCTGGAATATGGAGAGCAGATGTGGGAATGGGGTAGCAGCGGGGGGAGCAGACAGTCTCTTACTC
>NC_135988.1:16885795-16903982 GCF_053455715.1 Rhinoraja longicauda
ATCTGGGAGGTGTGCGTTTTCACACCTGTACCTTTTGCCCGATGGGAGAGGGGAGAAGAGGGCGTGGACCTGTGCATACAGTTTCCTTTTCTGAGCACCTGTGCCAGGTTTGACCTCAGCAGCCAAACCTGTTCCCCAATGGGAGTGGGCAGTTCTGGGCTTGTATACACTGGAATTTAGAAGGATGAGAGGGGATCTTATAGAAATGTATAAAATTCTTAAGGGATTGGACAGGCTAGATGCAGGAAAGGTATTCCCCATGTTGGGGGAGTCCAGAACCAAGGGTCACAGTTTAAGAATAAGGGGTTAGGCCATTTAGGACTGAGATGAGGAAAAACATTTTCACCCAGAGAGTTGTGAATCTGCGGAATTCTCTGCCACAGAAGGCAGTGGAGGCCGATTCACCGGATGTTTTCAAGAGAGAGCTAGATAGAGCTCTTAAGGATAGCGGAGTCAGGGGGTATGGGGAGAAGGCAGGAATGGGGTACTGATTGAGAATGATCAGCCATGATCACATTGAATGGCGGTGCTGGCTCGAAGGGCCGAATGGCCTACTCCTGCATCTATTGCCTATTGTCTATTGTCACCGCCTCGCAGAAGCCATTGGTGGAGCGGGAGCACGTGGCCGCTGGCTGGGTGAGGTCACGCGGGGCGCGGGGCGATGACATCACCCTTTGTCCCGTATTTGGGATTTGGGAATGTTGGCGGTGCTGTCTCGAAGGGCCGAATGGCCTAGTCCTGCACCTATTTTCTATGTTTCAAAATGGTTTTGGAATGTCTAGTCCTCCAGTAATGGAAGCCACAACACCATCGCCCTGTCTCTCACAGATCTCTGCACATCTCCCCTCGACAACAACAGGCGATGAACGATAAGAACTGAAAACTATTTCTTAAAATGTTATCAAAGGAAAAGGTCTCTGTAGCCATGCTCTGTATTAACATGTTGCCGATTAGATCTTGGAGCCTGCACCACTGGTTATACTCTTCCTTCAAGGCTTGACCCGAAACGTCACCCAGTCAATAGACAATAGACAATAGGCAATAGGTGCAGGAGTAGGCCATTCGGCCCTTCGAGCCAGCACCGCCATTCAATGTGATCATGGCTGATCATTCTCAATCAGTACCCCCGTTCCTGCCTTCTCCCCATACCCCCTGACTCCGCTATCCTTAAGAGCTCAATCTAGCCCTCTCTTGAATGTATTCAGAGAATTGGCCTCCACTGCCCTCTGAGGCGGAGAATTCCACAGATGCACAACTCTCTCCCGATTCCTTCTCTCCCGAGATGCTGCCTGTCCCGCTGAGTTGCTCCAGCATTTTGTGCCTACCTTCGACTTAAACCAGCATCTGAAGTTCCTTCCTCCACATCTTCAAAGGCTTGGTTGTTTAGGAGAGAGATGCGTCTGGTGGTGAGAAGGGAAAAGGCCCCAGAGAGTGGCCGACACTGCCCGGTCCATCACAGTTCAGTTTAGTTTAGATCAGCGATACGGCACAGAAACAGGCCCTTCGGCCCACCAGGTCCGCACCGACCGGCGATCCCCGCACACCAACACGACCATACACACGCTAGGGCCAATTAACATTTATACCAAGCCAATTAACCTACGAACCTGTACGTCTTTGGAGTGTGGGAGGAAACCGAAGATCTCAGAGAAAAGCCCCGCAGGTCGTACAAACTCAGTACAGACAGCGCCCGTAGTCAGGATTGAACCCGGGTCTCCGGCGCTGTAAGGCAGCAACTCTACCGCTGCGCCACCCGGCTTCTGACCAAAGATAGACACGAAAAGCTGGAGGAACTCAGCGGGTCAGAAAGCATTTCTGGAGAAAAGGAAATAGGTGACGTTTCGGGTCGAGGCCCTTCTGACCAGGTTTTTGCACAACACCCCATCCATCGGGAAGCCGGTACAGAGCCTGAAAACAGCAACGTCCCGGATCACGAGCAGCTTCTACCCTCCAACCTCTAAATAACCTCCGGACTATATGGACTTGCGGGCATTATTTTTGAATTTACGCTATTATACATAGAAACATAGAAACATAGAAACGTAGAAAATAGGTGCAAGAGGAGGCCATTTGGCCCTTCAAGCCAGCATCGCCATTCATTGTGATCATGGCTGATCATCCACAATCAGTAACCCGTGCCCGCCTTCTCCCCGTAATCCCTTGATTCTGCTAGCCCCTAGAGCTCTATCTAACCCTCTTTTAAATTCATCCAGTGAATTGGCCTCCACTGCCCTCTGTGGCAGAGAATGCCACAAATTCACAACTCTCTGGGTGAAAAAGTATTTATCTATTAGTATTTATTTATTTGCCTATGATATATATATACATACACACACGCACACACACACATATATTTATATATATACCGTGTGTGTATACACAATATATATATATACTGTGTATATTTAGTATATACTAGACCAAGTGGACCCGTTGGGCCCAAACCTCTACTGCATTGGTGCAGCACCCTCTCCTCCCTCCCTCCCCCTCCCCTCTCCCCCTCCCTCCCCCTCCCCTCTCCCCCCTTCTACCCCCTCCCTCCTCCCCTCCCCTCCCCCTCCCTACCCACTCCCCTCCTCCTCCCTCCCTTCCCCCCCACTCCATCCCCCTCAACCCCCCTTATCCTCCCTCCCTCCCTCCCTCCCTCCCTCCCTCCCTCCCTCCCTCCCTCCCTCCCTCCCTCCCTCCCTCCCTCCCTCCCTCTATCCCTCCCTCCCTCCCTCCCTCACTCCCTCCCTCACTCCCTCCCTCCCTCCCTCCCTCCCTCCCTCCCTCCCTCCCTCCCTCCCTCCCTCCCTCTATCCCTCCCTCCCTCCCTCCCTCACTCCCTCCCTCCCTCCCTCACTCCCTCCCTCCCTTCCTCTCTAGGAGATAGATTTAAACTTTAAAATGTGAATACCTTTAAAAATATAATACCGATTTCAATGAACTTCTTCCATTAGCACCAAAGGGACAACGGTGAGTAAGGTGGGCCTAAAATTATCGCGCTATCGGGTACCATTTTGGCTGTAGTTCAGGAACAAACACACAAACAAACAAACAAACGAGAGTTTTAGTATATAGGTAATATGAACTTTTTATGATGCTTACAGAGTACTATGTTTTCATATCCGTTGTGTTGCTGTGGACAAGAATTGTTCTGTTCCGGGACTTGTGACAATAAAACACACTCTTTCTCTTGAGTCTGTAGGGACAAGGGCCATCAGGCGTGGCGGGGCAAGGGTTAACGGCTGCAGGTCCAGCCCCAGAGCCCGGACACAACGAGGAGCCCAGCTCCCCCCCAGCTTGGCCCACACTCTGAATTCCACATCTGGTGGATTCAAGCAGCTCCATTTATGGTTTAATGGTCTGGAACTGGAAGTGGAGTGCAATAAATCAAAGGCAGATCAGAGGGAGGGCAGGCCAGGGCTGTCTCCCAGCGAGCACATTCCCCCTCACCCCGGAGGCAGGCCTAGTTGAGTTTAGTTTATTGTCACAGCGCTCCCTCAGTCCTGCCCCTCCCACAGTGCACCGCTCCCTCAGTCCTGCCCCTGGTCCAATACCTACAGGGGCTGCTCCTTGCCTTCTGGCTGCACTTCACACCCACCACCCTCATCTTTGGACACCTCTGTGCGTGGGGGAGAGGGTAGAGTTGCCAACTATCTCACTCCCAAATAAGGGACAAGGTGACGTCACCACCCCACCAGCGGCCACATGCTCCCGCTCCACCAATGGCAGCCGCCCAGGCTGGGAGGCGGTTTGCTACGCAACCTCCATTAGGTGGCGCTCAGGCCTCTGGGCCTACACTGTCCGTACCTACACTGTCCAGGCCTACAGTGTCCGGACCTACACTGTCCAGGCCTACACTGTCTGGGCCTACACTGTCCGAGCCTACACTGTCCATACCTACAGTGTCCGGGCCTACAGTGTCTGGGCCTACAGTGTTCGGGCCTACAGTGTCCGGGCCTACAGTGTTCGGGCCTACAGTGTTCGGGCCTACACTGTCCAGGCCTACACTGTCCGTACCTACACTGTCCGGGCCTACAGTGTTCAGACCTACAGTGTCCGGACCTACACTGTCTGGGCCTACAGTGTCCGGGGCCTACAGTGCCCTGGCCTACAACACCCCCTGGGCGCCAGGCGGAAGAGGGCTCTGCCCGAGCCAGCTGCCTGCCCCTTTTCCGGGGTTACGTCCGTGCCAGGGTGGTGTTGGAGAGGACTACGCGCTGTCCACCGGCACCCTGGGGGATTTCCGGGACCGCTGGGCACCGCGGGGGATTGGATGTATCCTGGATGGGGATTGTAATATAATTGTATAATAGTTTCAATAGGTATATTTGTTTGTATAATATTCTGGTGGTGGGTTCTGTTTTGGTTTTATTGTATTGTATATATTATTATAATATTTGAATAAATATTTTTGAATTAAAAAAAAAAAAAAAAAAAAAAACAACAAAAAAAAACACCCCCTGGGCCTAATACGGGACAGGGTCTGGTACGGGACAAACCAATTTAGCCCAAAATACGGGATGTCCCGGCTAATACGGGACAGTTGGCAGCCCTAGTTGGGATCCAGTTGTTGATCAGGGCCAGACCACAGCATGTCAGTAAACCAAAGCTCTTCCAACTGAGAGATTAAATGACGGAGGGAGAAGTAATTGAAAACACCCAGGCATTTTATAAATCCTTGTCCATGTCAGTGACTTTCAGCTCCCTCACAGAGATGGGTGGTTTGCCAAGTTATGGATTCAGCTTTAAATAACAGTCAGTGCAAATATCATAAATTTTAATGCGGCCTTTGAGAAGGTTTTTTTTTTCCGCCAGGCTGCTGAGCTGGAGGTAGATGTTTTTCAGTCGGGGCAGCTGTTTGTACTCTGTCTGTACCTGACGTGGTGCTTTTGTGATGGCAATCAGGGTATTTATGTGGAGCAAAAGCCTCATAAAAATGTCAGCACTTGAGTTACATGATACCATATTTCACTATTTTCTATTTTAGTACAATGAGTTACAGCGGCAGAAATGTGTCCCCATTAAAGGTGATTTGATATATTCTCTGTCTTGTTTAGAAGGACATCCATCTCCTAAGTAATAAAGAAAGTTGGCCTCCATTATTCTTTCTCTCTCCCCCTCCTGTCTGCTGTAATTTATTGCCTTACAGTCTCTTGGCAGACTTGCACAGCAAGCAACTAAATAACCTCTAGAAGGTTTGCAATGTGTTGCGACAGTGTCTGTGAGCTGGGTATATCGATTGCAGCCGGCTGCGGGAGGGAGGAGAGGGGGCAGGGGAGAGTGGAGAGTGTGATCTATTAACAGCTCGATGAAAGGAATGGCTCGCAACCCCGCGGCCTAACGATTCCGGCTCCCCTCCCATTCCGTGCTGGGGAGAGCGCTGACAAAGCTGGAAGCTGCCCACAGTCCGACGTGAAACGTCACCCGTTCCTTCCCTCCAGAGATGCTGCTGAGTTACTCCAGGATTTTGTGCCTGTCCTGCTAAAACATTGTCCATCTCAATCCCCCGTGGTCACTGTGGGGTTGGCGGTGCGATACGGGCCAAACGCAGGCAGGTGGGACTAGTGCAGATGGGGCATGTTGGCCAGCAAGGGGATGTTGGGCAGAAGGGCCTGTTTCCACGCAGTGTGACTGACTCCTTCAAAACTGCATGGTCTGTAGAAGGGTCTCGACCCGAAACGTCACCCATTCCTTCTCTCCAGAGATGCTGCCTGTCCCGCTGAGTTACTCCAGCACTTTGTGTCTATGGCTTAAACCAGCATCTGCAGTTCCTTCCCACACAGCCTGCCACAGGCTCGGATACGTGGCTCCTGGTGTCAGCCACATCGACTGGTCAATACTGGGCAGAGCATCCACCGCCAGCTCACACAGATCCGGTGTCTTGGGTCAGGAGCGGGGCGCAGGGGGAGAGGGAACAGGGTGTCACAGTGGCGCAGCGGGTAGAGCTGGTGCCTCACAGCGCCAGGGACCAGGGTTCGATTCTGACCACGGGTGCTGTCTGTGTGGAGTTTGCACGTTCTCCCCGTGGTGTGCCTGGAACACGCTGCCTGGGTTGGTGGCTAGGCTGATTTGATAGTGGTGAAGACACTTTACGATAGGCATGTGGATCTGCAGAGAATGGAAGGATATGGATCACATGCAGGCAGATAAGTGATGGATGGTCTTGGCGTCATGTTCAACACACACGTTGTGGGCCGAAGGGCCTGTTCTTGTGCTATATTGTTCTATGTTCTACGTTTATCAATCAGGCAGGGCCAGAGGTTGTCACAGAAGAACAGGAGTGGACGAGAAAGTGGGATAGCATGGAACTAGTGTGAACGGAAGATCAATGGTCGGCGTGGACTCGGTGGGCCGAAGGGCCTGTTTCCATGCTGTATAGTAAAACTAGGGAGTTTAGTTTAGTTTAGAGATACAGCGCGGAAACAGGCCCTTTGGCCCACCGAGTCCGCACCGACCAGCGATCCCCACACATTAACACTGCCCTACTCAAACTGGGGACAATTTTGTTTACATCGATACCAACCAAATTAACCTACAAACCTGTGCGTCTTTGGAGTGTGGGACTGAACTGAAGATCTCGGAGAAAACCCACGCGGTCACGGGGAGAACGTACAAACTCCGTACAGACAAGCACCCGGGTCACTGGCGCTATAAGGCAGTAGCTATACTGCTGTGCCACTGTGCCGTGAGGGGGGGGAGGGTTTATGCTGGAGGTTAGAGTGGAGGCATATTGTGGGAAGTATTAGTGGAGAGTTGTACTGTGTGCTGGGTCGGGTTGCAGCCTGCCGAGTGATATTTGCTTCTGGCACTGTGTACTCCCTTTCCCAGAACTGTCATCGGTCACTCTGATGACAGCCCGACAAGAACAAAAATAAGTTATTAATTAGCTGCTTAAAAAAAAAACCTGAAGTGAAGGGTATTAACACAGGAAACTATTATTGTAAATTCCCATCTGAGTTACCGCGGACGGTTCCAATTTTATGTCCGCTTGGTTTGGGAACAGCTCCATTCTGAAACGGCTAGAAACCGCAGTGAATTGTGGACGCAGCCCAGACCATCACACAAACCAACTTCCCTTCCATTGACTCCGTCTACACCTCACGCTGCCTCGGCAAGGCCAGCAGCCCAGACCATCGCACAAACCAACCTCCCTTCCATTGACTCCGTCTACACCTCATGCTGCCTCGGCAAGGCCAGCAGCCCAGACCATCACACAAACCAACCTCCCTTCCATTGACTCCGTCTACACCTCATGCTGCCTCGGCAAGGCCAGCAGCATAATCAAGGACATGTCACACCCCGGCCACTTCCTCTTCTCCCCTCTCCCGTCGGGCAAGAGGTGCAGAAGTGTGAAAACGCACACCTCCAGATTCGGGGACAGTTTTTCCCCCAGCTGTTATCAGGCAACTGAATCGTCCTACCACAACCAGAGAGCAGTGCTGAACTACTATCTACCACGTTGGTGACCCTCGGACTATCTTTGATCGGACTTTATCTTGCACCAAACATTATTCATTTATCATGTGACTGTACACAGTGGATGGCTCGATTGTAATGATGTATTGTCTTTCCGCTGACTGGTCAGCTCGCAAGAAAAACTTTTCACTGTACCTCGGTACACGTGACAATAAACTGAACTGAATTGAAGCCTTAGCCCAGAAACATGCGCTATTTACTAACAGGCCCAGAATCACAGCTGTGATTTAGTTTTTTTTTTAATATCAAAAAATACTTTAATTCAAGTAATAAATATTTGCTTACAAAACATCTTCTTTTTTAACAAACCCATCCGACATTTCCGGAGCTGTGATTGAGTCTGCTCCTTAACCGACCCAGTCAGCTGAAAAATAATTCACCCAGGCGGCTAATAGTCAGGGTCAGGGGGAGGCCTCTGGCCCTCGACCGAGGCTCCTCACCCCCCAGTGGTCAGGGACCGGAACTACACCGTGACTGTTGACATGGCAAATCTTGAATGGAGAACGTGGACAATGGGGAATGGTGCCCCAGGGGTAGGAACCTCACAGCGTTTGTAAAAGGTGTGACATTCTCCAGTGCTTTGACCGTTGAGCGTTGCGTCAGTGGGCAATCTTCCGAAAAGCTTCGCAGACGGTGGAAGCAAAGTCCAGGGTGGAGAAGGGTCCCGATCCGAACCGTCACCTATCTGTACTCTCCAGAGGTGCTGCCTGACCCGCCGAGTTACTCCAGCACTTTGTGTCTTCTTATGAAGAATATGTGCCTTTTGTTTGAAGGACAGTGATGTTTTCAAGAGAGAGGTAGATTTAGCTCTTAGGACCACAGAACCAGGGGCCACAGTTTAAGAATAAGGGGTAGGCCATTTAGAACAGAAAATCTTTTTCACTCAGAGAGTTGTAAATCTGTGGAATTCTCTGCCTCAGAAGGCAGTGGAGGCTGATTCTCTGGATGCTTTCAAGAGAGAGTTAGATGGAGCTCGTAATGATAGCGGAGTCAGGGGATATGGGGAGAAGGCAGGAACGCGGTACTGATTGTGGATGATCATCCATGATCACATTGAATGGCGGTGCTGGCTCGAAGGGCCGAATGGCCTACTCCTGCACCTATTGTCTGTTGTCTAATGGAATCAAGGGATATGGGGAGAAAGCAGGAACGGGATTCTGATTGTGGATGATCAGCCATGCTCACATTGAATGGCAGTGCTGGCTCAAAGGGCCGAATGGCCTGCTCCTGCATCTATTTTCCTATGTTTCTATGTTTCTAATCCTCAGCTTCTCTTTGATCTGTTGTTGTGAACTTCACCCCGCTCTATAAAATATCATCCTTCCCCCCTTTCCTTAAATGTTGCCTGACCCGCTGAGTTCCTCCAGAAGTCAGTTCTTTGTACCAACTCAAGTCAAGTCAAGTCAAGTCAAGTCAAATTTATTTGTCACATACACATACTCGATGTGCAGTGAAATGAAAGTGGCAATGCCTGCGGGTCACTGTAACACAATATCAATGGATGTTTTTAAGGCAGAGATAGGTGGATTCCTGATTAGGACGGGTGTCAGGGGTTACGGGGAAAGGGCAGGAGAATGGGGTTAAGAGGGTGAGATAGATCAGCCATGATTGAATGCTGGAGCTGACTTAATGGGCCGAATGGCCTAATTCCGCTCCTGTCATTTACCACCTTGTGACAAACCACCTCAACATTCGGGACTTCAGGTCGAATCTTTCAGGTGATTTTCGACATGAGTGAAGTTGGGTCCGACCCCTCACCCTGAACACAGGATCCCCCCAGGGTTGCATCCTTAGCCCCCTACTGTACTCCCTGTACACACATGACCGAGTGGCCAGGTTCAGCTCCAACTCCATCATCAAGTGTGCTGATGACACTGTAGTGGTGATAACTATGAGAAGGCCTACCGGGAGGAGGTGGCTGTGAAAACAGAGAGGACGAGATGGAGTTTCTTCCCACAGGCCATCAGGACTGTTAACTCTTATATCACTAATTTACTGTATTAATTTATTTTGTGTGTTGTGTCTTTTAAAAAAAAAAATTCTATTCTGTTTGTAGATTAGCGCAATCTGCAGGTATTGCCACTTTCATTTCACTGCACATCTTGTATGTGTATGTGACAAATAAAGTAGACTTGACTTGACTTGAAAGACGTGTCATAATTGTCCATTGGCACTCCACTGGAGGTCCAGGGGCCATGTTGGTGATGGAACTGTGCGCTGTGTTGGAGTAGAGTTGCCAACTGTCCCGTATTAGCCGTGACATCCCGTATTTTGGGCCAAATTAGTTTGTCCCGCACGGGAACCGGCCCTTGTCCCGTATTAGTAGGGTTGCCAACTATCTCACTCCCAAATACGGGACAAAGGGTGATGTCACCGCCCCCCACGTGACCTCACCCAGCCAGCGGGAGCACGTGACCGCTGGCCGGGTGAGGTCACGTGGGGCGCGGGGCGGTGAGGTCACCCTTTGTCCCGTATTTGGGAGTGAGATAGTTGGCAACCACTATATCTTGGAGGGAGATGAGAGAGCAATTGCAATTCCAATGCCCCACACGTGTTTTAATGCAACCCAGTTTAACATCCCCAGTGAACAGACGTGGCCAAGGAATCTTGGACGCAAGCAAGCTTTGCTGTTTACACGGGGAAAGAGAGTGCGATTTAACAAACGTGGTCTTAATTAAGTTAGGCTTCATTCTGCTCCGGGTTTAACGCAGCACAGATGCACACAATCAGATGGGGGAGCTTGGCTCTCGCTCGGACTCGTAAATCATTGTCGGTGAAGCTTGCAACTCGGGGACAGGACAAACAAGGAGGGGGATGAGAGGGGCCCCTATCCTCTCCAGTCCAGGACTACTCTCTCTCTCTCCAACCTTCTCTCTCCCTCTCTCACCCTCTCTGAATCTCTCACTCTCTCTCCCTCTCTGAATCTCTCTCCCTCTGAATCTCTCTCCCTCTGAATCTCTCTCCCCACGGCAGTGCAGAGGGAGCGCCGCGCTGTGGGAGGGAACGGTGACAATAGACAATAGGTGCAGGAAGAGGCCATTCGGCCCTTCGAGCCTGTACGCACCGCCATTCAATGTGATCATGGCTGATCATTCTCAATCAGTACCCCGTTCCTGCCTTCTCTCCATACCCCCTGACTCCGCTATCCTTAAGAGCTCTATCTAGCTCTCTCTTGAATGCATTCAGAGAATTGGCCTCCACTGCCTTCTGAGGCAGAGAATTCCACAGATTCGCAACTGTGAGGGAGCGCCGCGCAAGGGGAGGGGCGGGGGGGGGGGGTGAGGGAACGCCGCGCTGTGGGAGGGGCGGTATTGAGGGAGCGCCACACTGTGGGAGGGGCGGTATTGAGGGAGCGCCACACTGTGGGAGGGGCGGGGATGAGGGAGCGCTGCACCGTGGGAGGGCCGGTAGTGAGGGAGCGCCGCACTGTGGGAGGGGCGGGGTGAGGGAGCGCCGCGCCGTGGGAGAGGCGGGGGTGAGGGAGCGCCGCGCCGTGGGAGAGGCGGGGGTGAGGGAGCGCCGCTCTGTGGGAGGGGCGGGGGTGAGGGACCGCAACACTGTGGGAGGGGCGGGGGGTAAGGGAGCGCCGCACCGTGGGAGGGGCGGGGGTGAGGGAGCGCCGCACCGTGGGAGGGGCGGTATTGAGGGAGCGCCACACTGTGGGAGGGGCGGGGGTGAGGGAGCGCCGCATCGTGGGAGGGGCGGTATTGAGGGAGCGCCAGCAGAGATTCCCCAGGGTGTTACCTGGGCCTGTGGGCTTGAGTTACAGGGAAAGGCTGGGACATCTTCTCTGGAGTGCAGGAGGCTGAGGGGTGACCTTGTTGAGGTGTACAAGATCATGAGGGGCACGGGTATGGTGAACACTCACGGTCTTTATGGCCGGGTAGAGGATTCTAAAACTAGAGGGCACAGGCTTAAGCTGGGAGGGGGGAGATTTGAGAGGGACCTCAGGGTGAAACGTTTTCACTGAGAGGGTTGTCTGTATCTGGAATGAACTGCCAGAGGAAGCTTCGATAGAGCATGTTGGATCATATTGATATACATCAGTCTGAAGAAAGGTCTCGACCCGAAACGTCACCAATTCCTTCTCTCCTGAGATGCTGCCTGACCCGCTGAGTTACTCCAGCATTGTGTGTGTCTACCTAGGGTTTGGAATGGATATGGGCCAAATGCAGGCAAAAGGGACTAGCCCAAAATGCCAATTTGGACAGCATGGACAAAGGTGGGCCGAAGGGTCCGTTTCTGTGCTGTACGGCTGCCTCACGTCACCAGATTCCACCCCTCGTTGACATACCGTGGCCAATTTACAGAGGGCCCAATTAACCCACCGTGGATGTGGGAGAAAACCGGAGCATCCTGTGGTAAGGCGATGTTACCCCGGGGAGAACGTGCAAACTCCACGCAGACAGCGCCCGAGGTCAGGATCGAACCCGGGTCTCTGGCGGCTCAGTGCTGCCCCACGCGGTGACACCACAGAGGGAGGACGCGAGGGGAAGCAACACCTTTCCGGGTTCCAAGTGGTTTGGCTGAATTTGGATCAAAACCTTGCCTCTGAATACGTCCCTTGTGTTGGCTGGGTTTGATGTCTATTTCTCGGGCGGAAAGTGCTTCACCAACGCACTTGAACTCAACCAGCCCGGGATAGACCGTCTGATTTCTCACAGTCATGGAGTCACAGTGTGGAAAAACAGGCCCTTCGGCCCAACTTGCCCACACCGGCCAACATGCCCCAGCTACACTAGTCCCACCTGCCCGCGTTTGGTCCAAACTTTCCGATCCTTGTACCTGTCTAACTGCTTCTCGAATGTTGAGATAGTCCCTGCCTCAACTACCTCCTCTGGCAGCTGGTCCCATACACCCGCCACCCTTTGTGTGGAATGTTTCTCTCCCCACTCTTTTCTTCCCCTTCTCTCTCTCTCTTCTCCTTCCTGCCCATCCTGCTCCCATTCCAAATCACTTCACCTCCCCAATCCCTTCTCCTCTCATCGCTCCCCCATCTCTCCCCACCACCCATCCCCAATCCATTCATCTAATCTCTCATCCCTCCCCCATCTCCCCTCACTTCTCTCTCCCCTCCTCCTCCCCATCTCTCCCCACCCCTGGCCAATCTCTTCTCCTCTCCATCTCTCATCTCTCCCCTCCATCTCCCCCCACCCCCTCTCCAATCTCTTCTCCTCTCCATCTCTCATCCACACCTCCCCCCGTCTGTCCCCCACCCCCATCTCTCCCCACCCCGCGCCATGGGTTTCCGATGTTGATTGGAGCTGGTCGTCGGTTAACAGTGCTGGATTCAGCCCATTAAATCAATATTTAACGATTCTCTGCCGTTCACACAATCAATGGACTGTTATTAAGATGTGGAGCCGGCATCTCCCAGGCTGGACTTTGGTGCATTTCCAGGTTCCTCAGGCGCGCACACACAACATTGAAACCTCTTCCATCCCGCTTGTAAATATAATCCAGCTCAGGCAAGAGAGCGCACCCTTTCATCCCGGTCCAAGTGGCACCGGTCCAGGTCTGGGGTTGCAACCGTGACCCCTCTTGTCAAGCGACACCACCGAGATTAATAGGCTGGGCGGGGCGGACCAATAATCGTCTGTTTGATGTGACAGCCTTTGATGGAGATTGATTTACTCGCAGCCTGATAGATTTTTAATTGCCCTCTTTCATCCAAATCATGTCAAAATAATGTGTAGGAAGGAACTGCAGATGCTGGTCCCAACCAAAGCTGGACACGGAATGCTGGAGTAACTCAGCGGGACGGGCGGCATCTCTGGATAGAAGGAATGGGCGATGTTTCTTCAGACTGAGATAGCAGCCTGACCAAGGGTCTCGCCCCGAAACGCCGCCCATTCCTTCTATCCAGAGATTCCGCCTGTCCCGTTGAGTTACTCCAGCATTTTGTGTGTCCATCTTCGGCGTAAAGCAGCAGAAGGTCATAAATAGGCACAAAATGCTGGAGTAACTCAGCGGGTCAGGCAGCATCTCTGGAGAGAAGGGATGGGTGACGTTTCGGGTCGAAACCCTTCTTCAGACAGCATCTTAGACAATAGACGATAGATAATAGATAATAGGTGCAGGAGGAGGCCATTCGGCCCTTCGAGCCAGCATCGCCATTCAATGTGATCATGGCTGATCATTCTCAATCAGTACCCCGTTCCTGCCTTCTCCCCATACCCCCTGACTCCGCTATCCTTAAGAGCTCTATCCAGCTCTCTCTTGAATGTATTCAGAGAATTGGCCTCCACTGCCTTCTGAGGCAGAGAATTCCACAGATTCACAACTCTCTGACTGAAAAAGTTTTTCCTCGTCTCAGTTCTAAATGGCCTACCCCTTATTCCCTGGTTCTGGACTCCCCCAACATTGGGAACATGTTTCCTGCCTCTAACGTGTCCAACCCCTTGTGTCTACCTTCGATTTAAACCAGCCATCTGCAGTTCTTTCTTACACACGAGGTCATAAGTGATAGGAGCGGAGTTAGGCCATTCGGCCCATCAAGTCTACCCCACCATTCAATCGTGGCTGACCTATCTCTCCCTCCTAACCCCATTCTCCTGCCTTCTCCCCCATAACCCCTGACACCCGCATCTGCGGTTCCTTCCTACATGGGGTAGGCTGGACACGGGGGGAGTCTGCAGAAGGATCCCTTCTCTCCAGCGATGCTGCCTGCCCCGCTGAGTTACTCCAGCATTTTGTGTCTATTCACTGGAGACCGAACGGGGGGAGGGAATTAAAGTCACCCAAGCGGAGACGACAAGGTGGGAGTCGTGACCTCGGTGAGTTGACGGAGAGGGGGCGGCCGAGAGAGCAGATTCAAGAGGAAATGGGATAAACCCGCAGATAGGGGAGAAAGAGAGTGGAAGATTAGAGCAGCGTCCTCGATAAACAGTGAACTATACAGGAGGCTCGGGTCGGGTCGGGTCGGGTCGATGTTGTCAGGGTGCGGCTAGGAATATAATTTAGCACGAATTACTACACACTTTAGAAACACAGGCTCTCTTTGTATCCCTCTTGCCCAGTCCATTTGCCCAGCCATTGTTCGGTCAGAATATAAATTTAACTTCATTAATCATGAGAGGGGTTCCTTCAAAGTTAGCCAGCTAGCTAACTAACTAAGAGTGTAAGAAAATGACTGCAGATGCTGGTACAGATCGAAGGTATTTATTCACAGGATGCTGGAGTAACTCCGCAGGTCGGGCAGCATCTCAGGAGAGAATCCCATTCCTTCTCTCCCGAGATGCTGCCTGACCTGCTGAGTTACTCCAGCATTTTGTGAATAAATATCTAACTAAGAGTGTGCTCAGTAAATTCAGACAGACACCGTGTACACAAAATGGTCTCTTTACATCTCACTCTGTTCCTTCTCGAACTTCAAGTAACCCTTGGTCTCCCCCTCTCCCTCCATCCCACCCCCTTTTAGTTCTCCGACCAGTCTTACTGATCCCCTCAGTACCGCCCCTCCCACAGCGCGGCGCTCCCTCAGTACCGCCCTCCCACAGCGCGGCGCTCCCTCAATACCGCCCCTCCCACAGCGCGGCGCTCCCTCAATACCGCCCTCCCACAGTGCGGCGCTCCCTCACCCCCGCCCCTCCCACAGCGCGGCGCTCCCTCAGTACCGCCCTCCCACGGTGCGGCGCTCCCTCACCCCCGCCCCTCCCACAGTGCGGCGCTCCCTCACCCTCGCCCCTCCCACAGCGCGGCGCTCCCTCCCCCCGCCCCTCCCCCCACAGTGCGGCGCTCCCTTACCCCCGCCCCTCCCACAGCGCGGCGCTCTCTCACCCCCGCCCCTCCCACAGCGCGGCGCTCCCTCAGTAACTGTCGATCAGAGAACTGACTCAGGGATCTGTCCCGCGACCTTGTGACTCAGTTAAAAGGGCTTTTGACGGGCGAGAGCCGATTGAAAAATCGACGGTATCACTTCCAATTTATCCATCAAAGTCAGGATGTGGTTCTGTGTAAATTGGGAGTCACTGGAGGCGGCGCCGCCCCCGGAACCGGGCAGACTGGATCAGCACAAACACTGAGTCCCCACCCACACTGTCAGTGCGGGGGATTGTGGCTACATGTGACTACATGTGTGTGTTGTGCGTGTGCGTGTCTGTCTGTGTGTGTGAGCGTGTGTCCGTGTATATGTGTGTGTGAGAGAGTTTTGTCTGTGCGTGTGTGTCTATACATATGTGTGAGTGTTACTGTACGTGTCTATGCGTGTGTATGTTTGTCTGTATGTGTCTCTGTATGTTTGTATGTGTATGTGTTTCTGTATCTGTGTATGTCTGTGTGTCTTATCTGTATGTGTGTGTGTCTGTATCTGTATGTTTGTATGTGTCCGTGTCTGTGTCTTATCTGCATGTGTGTGTGTGTATGTATGTCTGTGTCTTATCTGCGCGTGTTTGTACGTGTGTGTGTATATATGTGTGTGTGTGTGTGTCTGTGTGTGTGTATATGTGTGTGTATATATATGTGTGTGTTTGTATATATATATGTGTGTGTGTGTGTTTGTATATATATATATATATGTGTGTGTATATATATATGTGTGTGTATATATATGTGTGTGTGTCTATGTATATATATGTGTGTGTGTGTGTGTATATATGTGTGTGTGTGTATATATGTGTGTGTGTGTGTGTGTGTGTGTGTGTCTGTATATATGTGTGTATGTGTGTGTGTGTGTATGTGTGTGTATGTGTGTGTGTGTGTGTTTGTATATATGTGTGTGTGTATGTTTGTATATATATGTGTGTATGTGTGTGTGTGTGTGTGGTGTGTTCTGGGAGCACGGCGCCGCCCAGTCTGGGCACATTGGTCCACATGTAGCCCGGCCCCTCCCACGCCACAGACTGTAATCCTGTCAGTGGGAAATCTTTGCAAAACTTTCTCATCTGTTGGGAAACAGCCGGAGATTCAGGAGCGTGGAGGGTTTCTTCACTGATTGAATGCCGTGGAGAAGTTGCTTTGTGGTATTCGTGCAGCCCAGAGTGCCAGAGACCTGTGGCTGGGGGGGAACCAGCGGGTGGTGGTGCCAGCTGCCATGCCCTAGTTCAGAGAGTTTAGAGATATACAGCGCGGAAACAGGCCCTTCGGCCCATCGAGTCCGCGTCTACCAGCGACCACCCGTACACTAGCGCTACCTTCCACACTAGGGACAACATACAGAAGCTAACCCGCGCGTCTTTGGGATGGTGGTAGGAAACCGGAGCACCCGGAGGAAACCCCTCACGGTCACACGGAGAACGTGCAAACTCCACACAGACAGCACCCAGAGTCAGAATCGAACACGGGTCTCTGGGGGAGGATAGAGGGCCACCTCGTTCTGTCCTGGAGGGTAAATCTCTCTCTCTCTCAATTTTCAATTAAAAATACTTTATTGGCATGATAAGATACATCATTATATTGACAAAGTATAGAATATAACATACATATTTAAAATGCATGAATATAAAAACGTCTACAATGCATGGGTCGATATGCCCCAGTACATGTATATATATATATATATATATTCATGCAATACAATAGACAATAGGTGCAGGAGGAGGCCATTCGGCCCTTCGAGCCAGCACCGCCATTCAATGTGATCATGGCTGATCATTCTCAATCAGTACCCCGTTCCTGCCTTCTCCCCATACCCCCTGACTCCGCTATCCTTAAGAGCTCTATCTAGCTCTCTCTTGAATGCATTCAGAGAATTGGCCTCCACTGCCTTCTGAGGCAGAGAATTCCACAGATTCACAACTCTCTGACTGAAAAAGCTTTTCCTCATCTCAGTTCTAAATGGCCTACCCCTTATTCTTAGACTGTGGTCCCTGGTTCTGGACTCCCCCAACATTGGGAACATGTTTCCTGCCTCTAACGTGTCCAACCCCTTAATAATCTTATACGTTTCGTAGCCTTTTATTGATTGCTACTCGTTCTTGCAGTTGTAAACAGTACAGCAAGGTAGCACGTTTAGTAGGTCGATAGGACTCTCTCTCTCTCTCTGTTCACTCTCTCCTAGAAACATAGACAATAAGTGCAGGAGGAGGCCATTCGGCCCTTCGAGCCAGCACTGCCATTCTATATGACCATGGCTGATCATCCACAATCTGTGCCCCCTTCCTGCTTTCTCTCCATACCCCTAAGAGCTAAATCTAACTCCCTCCTGAATACATCCAGCGAATTGGCCTCCACTGCCTTCTGTGGCAGAGAGTTCCACAGATTCACAACTCTCTGGGTGAAAACGTTTTTCTCCATGTCACTTATGAACTCTAACAGACTCCCTTACCTGACATCACCAAATGCTGGAGTAACTCAGCGGGTCAGGCAGCATCTCGGAGAGAGGGAATGGGTGACGTTTCGGGTCGAGACCCTTCTTCAGACTGAAGACTCCTTGGCCTGACGCTCGCTCGCTGCCCCGCTCGCACCTCTTTTGGAACTGGCTCCTTGTTCTGTTTGTTGAGACGTGACGATAATCGACGGTCTGGACTTTGTTCACCAACAAACACTCTGCCCATCGACAGTAGCGTGGCCCTTCTCCCCACACAGATGCTGCCTGTCCCGCGAGTTACTCCAGCACTCTGTGTCAGGCTTGTGTGTGAGAGAGATTGTGTGTGTGTGTGTGTCTCCGTGAACCCCCTTATCCCCCCCTCCTTCCCCCTTATCCCCCCCTCCTTCCCCCTTATCCCCCCTCCTTCCCCCTCCTCTCTCTTCTTCCTCCCCTCCCTCCCTCCCCCTCTCACTCACT
>NC_135988.1:16904482-16906982 GCF_053455715.1 Rhinoraja longicauda
GCTGAGTTACTCCAGCATTTTGTGCCTATTGTCAGATTTGTAGGATAGTTATTAAGGGGTTGGACACGTTAGAGGCAGGAAACATGTTCCCAATGTTGGGGGAGTCCAGAACCAGGGGCCACAGTTTAAGAATAAGGGGTAGGCCATTTAGAACGGAGACGAGGAAAACCTTTTCAGTCAGAGAGTTGTGAATCTATGGAATTCTCTGCCTCAGAAGGCAGTGGAGGCCAATTCTCTGAATGCATTCAAGAGAGAGCGAGATAGAGCTCTTAAGGATAGCGGAGTCAGGGGGTATGGGAGAAGGCAGGAACGGGGTACTGATTGAGAATGATCAGCCATGATCACATTGAATGGCGGTGCTGGCTCGAAGGGCCGAATGGCCTCCTCCTGCACCTATTGTCTGTTGTTGTCCCTCTGTAGATTGTAAGTTGTCCCTGGTGTGTGGGATTGTGGGGTGGTGTTGAGGAAGGATGGGGTGTGGTGTGGTGGGGGTGGGTGGGGTGTGGTGGGGGTGGGTGGGATGTCGTGGGGCTGGGAAGGATGTTAGATCGTGTTAGTGTGCGGGGATCGCCGGTCGGCATGAACTGGATGGGCCGAAGGGCCTGTTTCCGCGCTGTATCTTTAACTAAAAACGTGCACTCCTGGGGTTTAACACTTCATTGCAGTTTGGGTTGGAGGGGGAGGGTTTGTCACCAGTTGATGATTAATGGGATGCTGCAATAAAACATTAAAGGGGGGGACACAGCTGCCTGATCAAAGCCCCCGCGGTCTCCCAGTCTCCAGCAACACAGCCAGCGCCAACCCTGCCTCACACGGCAGCCCAGCCCAGCCCAGCCCGGCCCAGCCCAGCCCGGCCCAGCCCGGCCCAGCCCAGCCCGGCCCAGCCAGCGCCAACCCTGCCTCACACGGCAGCCCAGCCCGGCCCGGCCCAGCCCAGCCCGGCCCGGCCCGGCCCGGCCCAGCGCCAACCCTGCCTCACACGGCAGCCCAGCCCAGCCCGGCCCAGCCCGGCCCAGCCCAGCCCGGCCCAGCCAGCGCCAACCCTGCCTCACACGGCAGCCCAGCCCAGCCCAGCCCGGCCCAGCCCGGCCCAGCCCAGCCCGGCCCAGCCAGCGCCAACCCTGCCTCACACGGCAGCCCAGCCCGGCCCGGCCCAGCCCAGCCCGGCCCGGCCCGGCCCGGCCCAGCGCCAACCCTGCCTCACACGGCAGCCCAGCCCAGCCCGGCCCGGCCCGGCCCGGCCCAGCGCCAACCCTGCCTCACACGGCAGCCGGCAGCCTGTCCAGCCCGGCCCAGCCCGGCCCATCCCAGCTCAACCCAGCCCGGCCCAGCGCCGCGCTGTGGGAGGGGAGGGGAGGGGAGGGGAGGGGAGGGGAGATGAGGGGAGGGGAGGGGAGGGGAGATGAGGGGAGGGGAGGGGAGGGGAGATGAGGGGAGGGGAGGGGAGGGGAGGGGAGGGAGATGAGGGGAGGGGAGGGGAGATGAGGGAGGGGAGGGGAGGGGAGGGGAGGGAGATGAGGGGAGGGGAGGGGAGGGGAGGGGAGGGGAGATGAGGGGAGGGAGGGGAGATGAGGGGAGGGGAGGGGAGGGGAGATGAGGGGAGAGGGAGGGGAGGGGAGGGGAGGGAGGTGAGGGGAGGGGAGGGGAGGGGAGATGAGGGGAGGGGGGGAGGGGAGGGGAGGGGAGATGAGGGGAGGGGAGGGGAGATGAGGGAGGGGAGGGGAGGGGAGGGGAGGGGAGATGAGGGGAGGGGAGGGGAGATGAGGGGAGGGGAGGGGAGGGGAGATGAGGGGAGAGGGGAGGGGAGGGGAGGGGAGGGGAGGGGAGGGGAGGGGAGGGGAGGGGAGGGGAGGGGAGGGGAGGGGAGGGGAGATGAGGGGAGGGGAGGGGAGATGAGGGGAGGGGAGAGGGGAGAGGGGTGGGGAGGGGGGTAGATGGGAGGGAAGATGGAAGGGGAGATGGGAGAGGGGAGGGGATGAGGGGAGGGGAGATGGGAGGGAGATGGGAGGGAGATGGGAGGGGAGGGGAGGGGAGGGGAGAGGGGAGAGGGGAGAGGGGAGGGGATGAGGGGAGGGGAGGTGGAAGGAGTAGATGGGAGGGGAGGGGATGAGGCCGACACTGCCAGCCGCCAGCCAGCGATGAGCCGCTCGGGTGTGAAGTGTTGCTTCTCTCTCTCTGTGTGAGCCAGTATTCGGGCACATTGGGGGCCTCGCTGTTGCCGGGGACGATCAGGCACTGACTGTCGGCCAGGAGTCCCGGCACCGAGAGACGGGACACGGGGGGGGGGGGGGGGTGGGTGTGCATGGGAGGAACTGCAGGTGCCGGTGGTAAACCCAAGGTAGACACAAAGTGCTGGAGTAACTCAGCGGGTCAGGCAGCATCTGTGGAGAGAAGGAATGGGAGACGTTTCGGGTCGAGACTGAGAGTCGGGGGAAACGAGAGATAGAGACGGTGATGGAGAGAGATATAGAACGTATGAATGAATGAAAGAAAAGCGGTG
>NC_135988.1:16911982-16934482 GCF_053455715.1 Rhinoraja longicauda
CTCCAGCATTTTGTGTCTATGCCTAGACTCCCTCTCCCCCGACCCTCAGTCTCAAGAAGGGTCTCGACCCAAACGTCACCCATTCCTTCTCTCCTGAGATGCTGCCTGACCTGCTGAGTTTACTCCAGCATTTTGTGTCTATGCCTAGACTCCCTCTCCCCCGACCCTCAGTCTCAAGAAGGGTCTCGACCCGAAACGTCACCCATTCCTTCTCTCCGGAGATGCTGCCTGACCTGCTGAGATACTAGAAACATAGAAAATAGGTGCAGGAGGAGGCCATTCGGCCCTTCGAGACAGCATTTTGTGTCTATCTTCGGTTTAAAAGAGCATCTGCAGTTCCTGCCTGCACTTATACTACATACCCGTCCTCCACAGTCAAGCATGCAGTGATGTGTACACTACAAGCCCGGGGTGTTTCTGCTAGCATGCAGAGAGTGGGCCGAATGGCCCTGTGTCGCTGTGAGTTAGGGAGTGGAGCATGCAGTGCTGCTCACTGACTGGTGGTGGCAGTGCTGAGCCACGTATGGAAAAGCTGCCCGAGAGCGACCCCGCCTGGCTGCCGGGCGCACTGCAGCGAGGGATCAGGTGGGAAGTGCATACGGTCAAAGGAGTTGAATTAGGCCATTCGGCCCATCAGGTCTATTCAGCCATTCCATCGTGGCTGATCTATCTCTCACTCCTACCCCCATTCTCCTGCCTTCTCCCATAACCCCTGACACCCGTACTGATCAAGAATCTATCTATCTCTGCCTTAAAAGTATCCATTGACTTGTGGCCTCCACAGCCGTCTGAGGCGAATAATTCCACAGATTCACCACCCTCTGACTAAAGAAATTCCTCCTCACCTCCTTCCGAAAAGAACGTCCTTTAATTCTGAGGCTGTGCCCTCAAGTCTTATACTCTCCCACTGGTGGAAACATCCTCTCCACATCCACTCTATCCAGGCCTTTCACTACTCTGTACGTTTCAATGAGGTTCCCTCTCATTCTGCTAAACTCCAGCGAGTACAGGCCCAGTGCCGGCAAATACTCATCATATGTCAACCCACTCATTAGTGGGATCATACTTGTAAACCTCCTCTGGACCCTCTCCAGAGCCAGCACATCCTTCCTCAGTTACGGTGCCCACAATTGCTCACAATTCTCCAAATGCATCCTGACCAGCGTCTTATAGAGCCTCAGTATTACATCCCTGCTTTTATATACAAGCCCTCTTGAAATAAATGCTCGCATTGCGTTTGCTTTCTTTTCTACCTGCGTGGCATTAACTTCCTCGCTCAGAGAAAAACTCCACAGTCTGCAGGAACCTGTGCCAGTTCACACATCAATTGATCAGAGGCAGACACTAAATGCTGGAATAACTCAGTGGGACAGGCAGGGTCTCTGAGAGAAGGAATGGGTGAAGTTTCGTGTTGAGACCCTTCTTTAGACAGAGTCAGGGGAGAGAAAAGTTAAGCTGAGAAAACGACTTCTTCCTCTGAGCTAACAACGAACCACTCTACATTTCCATGAACACCATCTGCTTTGATCTGTTGTTTTCACACCTTACCCTTCAATATCTCTAGTGCAATGTCAATGGACGATGTCAATGGGCCAAATCAATGCAATAGACAATAGACAATGGACAATGGGTACAGGAGGAGGCCATTTGGCCTTCGAGCCAGCACTGCCATTCAATGTGATCATGGCTGATCATCCACAATCAGTACCCCTTTCCTGTCCTCTCCACACACTCCCTGACTCCACTATCCTTAAGATCTCTATGGGACAAACCCAAACCGCCAACTGGTTGGTATGGAGTAAGTGGGCCGAAGGGCCTGTTTCTGTGCTGGACAGCTGGATGACCCAACGATTCTACCTTCATACCACCACCCCCCCCCCCCCCCCCCACCCGCCCCCACAACCCCCCCCCCCCCTTTGTTTCAGCTGAGGACACTGTGTGGGAGTGGGGATTTCGGCCCCACTCCCAGTGGGATAGACCCCCTCCCCCCGGGTGCCGGGAATGTCCGCACTCACTCACTCGCACACGACCGGAAGGGCATCCCCACAAACGAATCCGACAGGAATTCTGTGAAGATCTCTGGCTCATCCCCTCCTGTAGACGTCCAGCCACGTGCCTGTCCTTGTGCTGGGAGTACCACGGGAAAACCCACATCGAGAGAATAGTTCATCCCCATCACCCTCCCCACCCACTACCCCCCACCCACTACCCCCCACCCTCTACCCCCCACCCACTACCCCCCTCCCCACCCACTACTCCTCCCCACCCACTAACCCCCACCCACCCACTACCCCCCCACTACCCCCCACCCACTACCCCCCCACCCATTATCCCCCCCACCCACTATCCCCCCCACCCACTACCCACTAACTCCCACCCCACTATCCCCCCCCACCCACTACCCCCCCACCCACTATCCCCCCCACCCATTACCCCCCCCACCCACTACCCCCCCACCCACTATCCCCCCCACCCACTACCCCCCCACCCACTACCCCCCCACCCACAACCCCCCACCCACTACCCCCCCACCCACTACCCCCCCCACCCACAACCCCCCCACCCACTACCCCCCCACCCACTATCCCCCCCCACCCACTACCCCCCACCCACTACCCCCCCACCCACTACCCCCCACTCACTACCCCCCCACCCACTACCTCCCCACCATCTACCACCCCTCCCCTCACCCCCCTCACCCTCCCTACATGCCATTCTTGGACACACATCACAGCTCGGCGACAAGCCCCTCTCTCCCACAACCCCCCCCCCCCTCTCACCCCCCTCCCTCTCACCCCCCCCCCCCTCCCCCCCACCTGTCCCGACTCCTACCAACACCAGGGATTTCTTGATGAGAGGTTGGCGAGGAGGTGGAGAGTCCGGGCACGATGCAGTTCTGGGCGATGAAGTCTTCAGCTCCGACAGACAGATCACACTGTCTCGCTGTATCATGTTCCAGCTGGGCAGGTTCTGCAGGTATGACTACACACACACACGCACACGCACACACACACACACACGTGCACATGCACACACAACGCACACACACAAATGCGCACACATGTGCACATGCACACACATGCACACATGCACCAACACACACACATGCACGCACATACACACAAGCATGCACACAGCCACACAATGCACCCACACACATGCACACACACACGCATGCACACACACACACGCACATATGCACGCACACACGCATCCACACACACATCACTGCCTTCAGAAACCAAACTGAACCAAAATTAAACTGACAAACTAAACAGTGGCCACCCATGGCAGGTGAGGGGGGGCAATGGGGTGGGGGCAATAGGGGAGGGCAGAGGGGGGAAGGGTGTGTGTACAGGGAACAAAGCTATAGTTGTGAGCCCCAAACCTATCGATCCGTAATAAAACCGGGACATGCTGGAAATACTCAGGGAGCCGGCCAGCATCCGTGTGGCAAACCATCCATGGTAACAGCGAACAAACCCATCTCCACTCCTGCACCACGGCCCTTCAAACTTCCGTCTGCACTTCCTGACCTCACCGTGAGGATGGGAATGGCCAGGAAGCATTTTATCGGGACGCATCGCAGCCTGTTTTGGGAACAGCTCCATCCAAGACCGCAAGAAATCGCAGTGAATTGTGGACGCAGCCCAGACCATCACACAAACCAACCTCCCTTCCACCGACTCCATCTACACCTCGCGCTGCCTCGGCAAGGCCAGCAGCATCATCAAGGACCAGTCTCATCCCGGTCACTCCCTCTTCTCCCCTCTCCCATCAGGCAAGAGGTACAGAAGTGTGAAAACGCGCACCCCCAGATTTAGGGTCAGTTTCTTCCCGGCTGTTATCAGGAACTTGCAGGAGAAGAGTCCCAACCTGAAACATCACCTTTCCTTTTCTCCAGAGATACTGACTGACCAGCTGAGTTACTCCAGCACTCTGTGTCCATCTTCAACATCTCTGGAGATCATGGATATGGATATTTCGGTTGCGATCCTTCAGGCTGACAGTGGAGGTGAGGGGGGGGAGGGGGAGGGGGTAGGGGGGGGAGAGGGAAGATGGTTGTCCAACCAACTGCCCATCATACACCCTCTCTCACCTGTATCCATCTATTACCTGCCCCATCCTCTCTTCCAGCTTTCTCAACCCACCCCCCCCCCCCCCCCCCCACACCACAATCAGTCTGAACAATCCCGATCCGAAACGTCCCCAATCCATGTTTTCCAGAGACGCTGCCTGACCCGCTGAGTTACTCCAGCACATTGTGGTTTTTTTTGTAAACCAGCATCTGCAGTTCCCTGTTCCAACGCTTGTCAACCACTGCATGGGTTCAGGGGAGGTTCCCCAATCTTTCCCCCCTCCCCTACTTTCCCCAGTAATGGGGGGGGGGGGGGGAGGGGTGTTGCCAGCTGCCCTGGGGATTGATGCTGCACTGTGGGGGGGGGGGGGGGGTGTGGGGGGGGGGGTGGAGGGGGTGGGTGAGAGCTGACACCTACCTTGCTGTGATACTGCAGGACCTGGGCGATGATACGCATCTCGGGGCAGTATTGTTTGACAGCAATGGCCCTGTAACCAGGAGTTAGCAGACAGACACACTCCCCGAACACTGCACGGCTTGGATGGGGGGGATGTGGAGAGGATGTTTCCACTGGCGGGAGACCAGAGGCCACAACCTCAGAAATAGACAGGGTTTGGGAGAGGGCAAGATTCAGGGTTCATAGAAACATCGAAACATAGAAAATAGGTGCAGGAGGAGGCCATTTGGCCCTTCGAGCCACCACCGCCATTCATTGTGATCATGGCTGATCATCCACAATCAATAACCCGTGCCTGCCTTCTCCCCATATCCCTTGATTCCACTAGCACCCAGAGCTCTATCTAACTCGCTCTGAAATCCATCCAGTGAATTGGCCTCCACTGCCCTCTGTGGCAGAGAATCCACAAATTCACAACTCTCTGGGTGAAAAAGTTTTTTTCTCACCTCAGTTTTAAATGGCCTCCCTTTATTCTCAGACTGTGGCCCCTGGTTCTGGAGGGGTCAGGGTTCGGGACGTGTCAGGGTTCGGGAGGCGTGGGTCTGGGAGGGGTCAGGGTTCGGGACGTGTCAGGGTTCGGGAGGCGTAGGTCAGGGAGGGGTTAGGGAGCGCCTCACCTCATGATGTTGGCAGAGTCCTCAGCCTCGGGGTTGAGGCAGTTCTTGTCGGCAAGGATGAGGCAGGCATTGGCCTTGTCCAGCTGGTGGCCGGAGGGACAGAGTCACTCACAATAGACAATAGGTGCAGGAGGAGGCCATTCGGCCCTTCGAGCCAGCACCACCATTCAATGTGATCATGGTTGATCATTCTCAATCAGTACCCCGTTCCTGCCTTCTCCCCATACCCCCTGACTCCGCTATCCTTAAGAGCTTTATCTAGCTCTCTCTTGAATGCATTCAGAGAATTGGCCTCCACTGCCTTCTGAGGCAGAGAATTCCACAGATTCACGACTCTCTGACTGAAAAAGATTTTCCTCATCTCCGTTCTAAATGGCCTACCCCTTATTCTTAAACTGTGGCGCCTGGTTCTGGACTCCCCCAACATTTGGAACATGTTTCCTGCCTCTAACGTGTACAATCCCTTAATAATCTTATACGTTTCGATAAGATCCCCTCACATCCTTCTAAATTCCAGTGTATACAAGCCTAGTCACTCCAGTCTTTCAACAGGGCAGTAAGGCTGCCAACTGTCCCGTATTAGCCGGGACATCCCGTATTTTGGGCTAAATTAGTTTGTCCCGCCCTTGTCCCGTATTAGTAGGGTTGCCAACTTCCTCGCTCCCGAATAAGGGACAAAGGGTAACGTCACCGCCCCGCGCGCCCCACGTGACCTCACCCAACCAGCGGCCACGTGCTCCCGCTCCACCAATGGCAGAAGCCATTGGTGGAGCGGGAGCACATGGCCGCTGGCTGGGTGAGGTCACGTGGGGCGCGGGGCGGTGACGTCACCTTTTGTCCCTTATTCGGCAGTGAGGAAGTTGGCAACCCTACAGGTGCAGTACAATAAGTGATGACTCCATGACTCTATCAGTCCATGGTTCTACGACTTTAAGTCCAGACCTCACCTTGACCCTGTCCAGGTCACTGGGCTTCAGCACCGAGCCCTGGAAGAACTGCATCTGGGTGGTATGCCGTTTGAACAAAGCCTGGAGTTCCAGCGCCGGGTTGAAGCTGTAACCAGCGTGAGCAGAAGGTCAACAATGGAGGAGTGGTCCCTGTCCAACACACCTCAGCGTCACGCCGACCACCGGTCGTGATAGTTCCACGTTATCCCACTTGCTCATCCACTCCCTGCACACGGGGGGCGATTTACAGAGGGACAATTAACCTGCAAAACCGCACGTCTTTGGGATGTGGGAGGAAACCGGAGCACCCCTCACTCACCTCCACCTCCACCCCCCCCCCCCTCACTCCCACCTGCCTACCTGTCCCTCACCCCCCCATGCCCCACCCATCCCCTCACTCAATCCCACCTAGGGTTGCCAACCGTCCCGTATTAGCCGGGACATCCTGTATTTTGGGCTACATTGGTTTGTCCCGTACGGGACCGCCCTTGTCCCGTATTAGGCCTGGGGCCGCTGTAGGCCCGGACACTGTAGGTCTGGACAGTGTGGGTCTGGACAGTGTAGGACCGGACAATGTAGATTCAGACAGTAGAGGCCGGGGGGCCACTGTAGGTCCGGACAGTGTAGGCCGTGGGCCACTGTAGATCTGGACAGTGTAGGCCCGGACAGTATAGGCCCAGACAGTGTAGGCCAGGGGCCGCTGTAGATCTGGACAGTGTAGGCCCGGACAGTATAGGCCCGGACAGTGTAGGCCGGGTCCGCTGTAGATCTGGACAGTGTAGGCCCGGACAGTGTGGGTCCGGACAGTGTAGGCCCGGACAGTGTAGGCTGGGGGGCCGCTGTAGATCCGGACACTGTAGGCCCGGACACTGTAGGCCCGGACAGTGTAGGTCCGGACAGTGTAGGCCGGGGGGCCACTGTAGGCCCGGACAGTGTAGGTCCGGACAGTGTAGGCATCGCCTAACGGAGGTTGCGTAGCAACCCGCCTCCCGGCCCAGGCGGTCGCCATTGGTGGAGCGGGAGCACGTGGCAGCTGGCTGGCTGAGGTCACGTGGGGCGCTGGGCGGCGGCTTCGCCCTTTGTCCCTTATTTGGGAGCGAGGGAGTTAGCAACCCTAACCCCACCGCGCCCATCCTCCCTCCCTCTGCCCCACTTCTGCCCCCGATGCCAGCAGGTGTGAGCACCCCCTCCCACACCCCAGCATGGAGGGTGAATATCTGGGGTTGGGGAGGGAGTGGGGAGTGGGGAGTGGGGAGTGGGGAGTGGGGAGTGGGGAGTGGGGAGTGGGGAGTGGGGAGTGAGGAGTGGGACACAGCCCAGGACACTCACTCCTCTAGGATGACAATGTTGGTTGAACTCTCTTCTCTCTCCTTCCGAGTAAAGTCCTTCAGGAACTCGTGGAGACTGGAGACGTTGATGTAACCGCACATGATGATGTGCCTGTGAGGGTCAAGATTTCAAGATGAGTTTATTGTCACGTGCGCCAATTAAGGTACAGCGAAATTTGAGTTACCGTACAGCCATACTCAGTGACAAGCAACAAGACGCACAGCCACATAAAGTAAGATTTAACGTAGACATCAACCGCAGCAGATTCCACATTCCTCCCTGTGATGGAAGGTAATAAAGCTCAACCACCTTCGGTCATGGTCGACCACAAGTCATGGGGAAACTCAGCGATGGGGGTAAGAGCCGCCCCTGCAGGGTTGCCAACTGTTCCGTATTAGCCGGGACATCCCGTGTTTTGGGCTAAATTGGTTTGTCCCGTATTGGGCCCGGGGGGCGTTGTAGGCCCGGACAGTGTGGTAGGAAAGACGCTGGTTAATATTTGTGCCTACTTTCCGGACAGTGTAGGCCCGGAGGCCCTGGCACCACCTAATGGAGGTTACACCACCAAGGGCGGCACAGTGGCGCAGCGGTAGAGTTGCTGCCTTACAGCGAATGCAGCGCCGGAGACTCAGGTTCGATCCTGACTACGGGCGCCGTCTGTACGGAGTTTGTACATTCTCCCCGTGACCTGCGTGGGTTTTCTCCTAGATCTTCGGTTTCCTCCCACACTCCAAAGATGTACAGGAATGAAGGTTAATTGGCTGGGTAAAATGTAAAAAATTGTCCCTAGTGTGTGTAGGATAGTGTTAATGTGCGGGGATCGCTGGGCGGCACGGACTCGGTGGGCCGAAGGGCCTGTTTCCGCGCTGTATCTCTAAATCTAAAAAAAAAAATCTACATAGCCACCCGCCTCCCGGGTACACACAGAAAGCTGGAGTAACTCAGCGGGTCAGGCAGCATCACTGGAGAGAAGGAATGGGCGACGTTTTGGGTCGAAGAGTTACTCCAGCACTCCGCTGAGTTACTCCAGCATTCTGAACACTTCGGTGTAAACCAGCATCTGCAGTTCCTTCCTACACAAGGAGGCTATTTAGGTTTATTTAGTTTAATTCAGCTTAGTTTAGTTTGGAGATACAGCATGGAAACAGGCCCTTCAGCCCACTGAATCCGTGCCGACCAGCGAATTCCCCGTGCACTAGTCCTATCCTGCACACTGGCGGCATTTTACAGAGGCCAATTAACGTACAAACCCCGTTCCTGCCTTCTCCCCATACCCCCTGACTCCGCTATCCTTAAGAGCTCTATCTAGCTCTCTCTTGAATGCATTCAGAGAATTGGCCTCCACTGCCTTTTGAGGCAGAGAATTCCATAGATTCACAACTCTCTGACTGAAAAAGTTTTTCCTCATCTCAGTTCTAAATGGCCTACCCCTTATTCTTAAACTGTGGCCCCTGGTTCTGGACTCCCCCAACATTGGGAACATGTTTCCTGCCTCTAACGTGTCCAACCCCTTAATAATCTTATACGTTTCGATAAGATCCCCTCTCATCCTTCTAAATTCCAGTGCACAGGTACATGGGACGTTTGCAGAGATGGCTGGTTCTACAGTGTGCAGTGGGCGGCCGATACTCACTTCTTCCCCGTGACCAATCTGTAGGAGCCTGTGTACTTGCGGTGGCTCCCGATGAGTTCAACGATCTCGGGGACGTGGCTCGCAAACAAGGCCTGTCAGCGCCAGCGAGGGAACAAATGTCAACAACGGTTCAAAACCAGCGCGGTGTCCAACCCCGAGACTCATCTCCCCACCCTCCTGCCAAAGCCTCCCCCTCCCACACCAGCCTCCCCCTCCCACACCAGCCTCCCCCTCCCACACCAGCCCCACCCTCCTGCCAAAGCCTCCCCCTCCCACACCAGCCTCCCCCTCTCACACCAGCCTCCCCCTCCCACACCAGCCCCACCCTCCTGCCAAAGCCTCCCCCTTCCACACCAGCCTCCCCCTCCCACACCAGCCCCACCCTCCTGCCAAAGCCTCCCCCTCCCACACCAGCCTCCCCCTCCCACACCAGCCCCACCCTCCTGCCAAAGCCTCCCCCTCCCACACCAGCCTCCCCCTCCCACACCAGCCTCCCCCTCCCCTCCCACACCAGCCCCACCCCTCCCACGCCAGCCTCCCCATCCCACACCAGCCCCCCCCTCCCACACCAGCCACCCCCCCATCAGCCTCCCCCTCTCACACCAGCCCCACCCCCCACCAGCCTCCCCCTCCCACACCAGCCTCCCCCTCCCACACCAGCCTCCCCCTCCCACACCAGCCCCACCCTCCTGCCAAAGCCTCCCCCTCCCACACCAGCCTCCCCCTCCCACACCAGCCCCACCTCCTGCCAAAGCCTCCCCCTCCCACACCAGCCCCACCCTCCTGCCAAAGCCTCCCACTCCCACACCAGCCTCCCCCTCCCACACCAGCCTCCCCCTCCCACACCAGCCTCCCCCTCCCACACCAGCCTCCCCCCCCCACCCACTCCACCCACCACAGGTACATGGATGGGAAAGGTCTGTTGAGATATGGGCCAAGCGCAGGGAAATGGACTGGCTGAGATGGAGAGCACCTTGGTTGGCATGCAGGGGCTGGGCCGAATGGCCTGTTGCTGTTTGACTCTGATTCTACTGACCAGTGCCTCGTTGATGGTGGCAAGGCTCTGAGGTGCCCAGAGGTGTGGCGTTCTCCACGGGACGCTGATCCTTCTTGTACAAGGGGTAGTCCGCACGGAGACTGGTTATCCATGGGCAAGCCCACACAAGGGCACGGCCCAATCAGCCTCCCCGCTGCAGGTTTGGGGTGTGGTGTTGGGTGGGGAGATGTATTACAACCCGACACACTGGGCCCGTCCACAACCCTCGTGGGGGGGTGGGGGCGAGTGAGTGGGTGGGTGGGTGGGGATGAGTGGATTGTGGATGGGTGGGGGTGAGTAGGGTGGTGGGGAGGTGAGTGGGTGGGCGGGGGTGTGAGTGGGGGTGTGTGAGTGGGGTGGGGTGGGGAGGGTGAGTGGGAGGGTGGGTGGGGGGGTGTGAGTGGGGGGGGTGGGGAGGTGAGTCGGTGGGTGGGTGGGCGGGGGTGTGAGTGGGGTGGGGTGGGGAGGGTGAGTGGGTGGGGGGGTGTGAGTGGGGTGGGGTGGGGTGGGGAAGGTGAGTGGGTGGGTGGGTGGGTGGGGGGGTGTGAGTGGGGGGGGTGGGGAGGTGAGTGGGTGGGCGGGGTGTGAGTGGGGGTGTGTGAGTGGGGTGGGGTGGGGAGGGTGAGTGGGTGGGTGGGTGGGGGGGTGTGAGTGGGGGGGGTGGGGAGGTGAGTCGGTGGGTGGGTGGGTGGGTGGGTGGGGGGGGTGTGAGTGGGGTGGGGTGGGGTGGGGAGGGTGAGTGGGTGGGTGGGGGGGGGTGTGAGTGGGGGGGGTGGGGAGGTGAGTCGGTGGGTGGGTGGGTGGGTGGGTGGGGGGGGGTGTGAGTGGGGTGGGGTGGGGTGGGGAGGGTGAGTGGGTGGGTGGGTGGGGGGGTGTGAGTGGGGGGGGTGGGGAGGTGAGTCGGTGGGTGGGTGGGGGGGTGTGAGTGGGGGGAGGTTGAGTGGGGTGGGGTGGGGTGGGGAGGGTGAGTGGGTGGGTGGGTGGGGGGGTGTGAGTGGGGTGGGGTGGGGTGGGGAGGGTGAGTGGGTGGGTGGGTGGGGGGGTGTGAGTGGGGGGGGTGGGGAGGTGAGTCGGTGGGTGGGTGGGGGGGTGTGAGTGGGGGGGGTGGGGAGGTGAGTCGGTGGGTGGGTGGGCGGGGGTGTGAGTGGGGGGAGGTTGAGTGGGTGGGTGCGCCCCAGACTGAGAGAGGAGTTGTTGTCTCACCAAGCCCAGGATGATGAAGAACACCATGAAGACCTGTCCTACGGTGGTCCTGGCAGTCAGATCACCGTAGCCCACCGTGGACATGGTGACCATCAGCAGGTACACGCACTGCCAGTACGTCAGTGTCTGGCTGTTGTTCTCCTCTCGCCACGGGTCGCCCGAGTTCTCAATCTGCAAACACAGAACGGATCGGTTAGTCGTCCCACGACACAACGTAACCCCCATCAGTCCACCCCCCACTCAGCGAGGAGGCAGACTGCCAAGGCTGCCCAGAGACTATCTGCTTCTTCTTCTACTTCCGTGTCCATCGTCCATGTTTCAAATGTTGACATCACTGTCATCGTCCGTCCTGAAAAGGGCGCAAGCTTCCAGCGACAGTCAGTGGGAGCCATCACTTGTACAATAGATGATGGTGGTAGCAGAATCAGCTCAGCTTCTGCCATGGGGCTGCGCACAGATAATCAGAGTACCAAAGTACAGTGAAAAGCTTTGCTTTGCGTGTCGTCCAAACAGATTCGATGTATCACACAAGTCAAACTCATGGACAATCAATAGAACAGGTGGGCGGCACGGTGGCGCAGGGGTAGAGTCGCTGCCTTACAGCACTTGCAGCGCCGGAGACCCTGGTTCCATCCCGACTACGGGTGCTGTCTGTACGGAGTTTGCACGTTCTCTCCGTGACCATGTGGGTTCTCTCCGGGTGCTCCGGTTTCCTCCCACACTCCAAAGACGTGCAGGTTGATTGGCTTGGTGTAAGTGTACATTTGCTTGGTGTAAGTGTACATTGGCTTGGTGTAAGTGTACATTGGCTTGGTGTAAGTGTACATTGGCTTGGTGTAAGTGTACATTGTCCCCAGTGTGTGCAGGATAGTGTTAGTGTGCGGGGATCGCTGGTCGGCGCGGACTCGGTGGGCCGAAGGGCCTGTTCCGCGCCGTATCTCTAAACTAAACTCAAGTAAAGTACACGGTGGACCCTGACTGACCGTATGTATGAATCCAGCGGCAGTCAGCCACGCTCCCACGAACACAGACAGCAGGCTGGCCAGCTTGATCTTGGTACTGGGGAACAACAGAGGGTGGGTGAGGGGCGAAGGGAGAATCAGGGCCACCCCCAGCCATACACCCACTCCCACCCCACCCCACACACGCCCTTCTGCCCATCTATGCCGTGCTGACCAGCAAGCACCAAAGCACCACACTGACAGCATGGTGGCGCAACGGTGGAGTTGTTGCCTCACAGCGCCAGAGACCCGGGCTTAATCCTGTCTGTGTGGAGTTTGCACGTTCTCTCCGTGCACGCCCCACCCTCACACATGTTCCACCCTCACACGCATGCACGCCCAGCCCCACACGCGTGTACGCCCAGCCCCACACACGTGTGCACGCCCCACCCTCACATGCGTGCAGGCCCAGCCCCACACGTGCGCATGTTCCATTCTTGTGTGTGGGGGGGGGGGGGGTCGGAGTTGTGGGGGGGGGTCGGAGTTGTGGGGGGGGCGGTTGTGGGAGGGGTCGGAGTTGTGGGGGGGGGTCGGAGTTGTGGGTGGGGCGGCCGGAGTTGTGGGGGGGGGACGGAGTTGTGGGTGGGGGGGCCGGAGTTGTGGGGGGGACGGAGTTGTGGGGGGGGTCGGAGTTGTGGGGGGGCGGAGTTGTGGGGGGGGGGACGGAGTTGTGGGTGGGGGGGCCGGAGTTGTGGGGGGGACGGAGTTGTGGGGGGGGTCGGAGTTGTGGGGGGGCGGAGTTGTGGGGGGGGGGACGGAGTTGTGGGGGGGGCGGTTGTGGGGGGGGTCGGAGTTGTGGGGGGGGGGTCGGAGTTGTGAGTGGGGCGGCCGGAGTTGTGGGGGGGGCGGTTGTGGGGGGGGTCGGAGTTGTGGGGGGGGGTTCGGAGTTGTGGGTGGGGCGGCCGGAGTTGTGGGGGGGACGGAGTTGTGGGGGGGGTCGGAGTTGTGGCGGGGCGGAGTTGTGGGGGGGGGGACGGAGTTGTGGGGGGGGTCGGAGTAGTGGGTGGGGGGGCCGGAGTTGTGGGGGGGACGGAGTTGTGGGGCGGCCGGAGTTGTGGGGGGGGGACGGAGTTGTGGGGGGGGGTCGGAGTTGTGGGGGGGGCGGAGTTGCGGGTGGGGGGGGCGGAGTTGTGGGGGGGGCGGTTGTGGGGGGGTCGGAGTTGTGGGGGGGGGTCGGAGTTGTGGGGGGGGGAGTTGTGGGGGGGTGGAGTTGTGTGGGGGGGTCGGAGTTGTGGGGGGGGTCGGAGTTGTGGGGGGGGGCGGAGTTGCGGGTGGGGGGGCGGAGTTGTTGGGGGGGTGGAGTTGTGGGGGGGTCGGAGTTGTGGGGGGGGCGGAGTTGTGGGGGGGGCGGAGTTGTGGGGGGGCGGAGTTGTGGGGGGGGCGGAGTTGTGGGGGGGTCGGAGTTGTGGGGGGGGTCGGAGTTGTGGGGGGGGCACTACTACTCACTGCCGCTTGAGGATGCGCAGGTACTGCAGGATCTCCGGCAACTGCAGCAGCCGCAGCGACCGCATGAACCGCAGCCCTGTGGGACGGAGCACAGCAACACCATCACTGCTACTGGGGGGGGGCAGTGGGGTGGGATGGGAGGGGGGGGGGTGGGGGGGGGAGGGGTTGGGTTGGGGTGGGGGGTGTGGAGGGGTGGGGGTGGGGTTGAGGTAGGGTGTGGAGGGGTGGGGTGTGGGGGGGTGGGGTGTGGGGAGGGGGTGGGGGAGGGTGAGGGCAGTGGGGTGGGATGTGGGAGGGGTTGGGGTGGGGTGTGGGGGTGGGGTGTGTGGGGGTGGGGTGTGGTGGGGTGGGAGGGGTTGGGGTGGGGTGTGGGGAGGGTGAGGGGGTGGGGACGGGTGGAGGGGTTGGGGTGGGGGGTGGAGGGGGAGGGGTGGGGGGGGGAGGGTGAGGGGTTGAGGTGGGGGGTGGAGGGGTGGGATGTGGGGTTGGGGGGGTGGGGGCAGTGGGCTGGGCTGGGGTATGACGGCCACTCACCGATGCAGTCACGGCTGAAGTAGAGGGCCAGGATGACGGGCGGGATGGTGAAGAAGTCCACGATGGAGTTGAGTTCCACCCAGAAGTTCAGCTTGTCGTTGGCGGCGATGAACTAGCCATGGGGATGAGGAGAGGGTGGCACTGACCCCAGCGCACAGACACAGAACACCAACGGAAAAGGCCCTTCGGCCCACAGTGTCCGTGCCTAGCCCCACACCAAGTTAACCTGACCTCCTCTCCCTGCATGTGACCCACACCCCTCCATTCCCTGCCTGTCCGTGCGCCCGTCTAAAAGCCTCTTAAACGCCCCTATCGTATCTGCCTCCATCACAACCCCTGGCAGCACGTTCCAGGCCCCCACCCCACTCTGTGTAAAAGTACTTACCCCACACATCTCCATTAAATATAGAAACCTAGAAAAGTGGTGCAGGAGGAGGCCATTTGGCCCTTCGAGCCAGCACCGCCACTCATTGTGATCATGGCTGATCATCCACAATCAGTACCCCGTTCCTGCCTTCTCCCCATACCCCTTGACTCCGCTATCCTTAAGAGCTCTATCTAGCTCTCTCTTGAATGCATCCAATGAATTGGCCTCCACTGCCTTCTGAGGCAGAGAATTCCACAAATTCACAACTCTCTGGGTGAAAAAGTTTTTTTCTCACCTCCGTTCTAAATGGCCTACCCGTTTATTCTTAAACTGTGGCCCCTGGTTCGGGACTCCCCCAACATCGGGAACATGTTTCCTGCCTCTGGCGTGTCCGATTCCTTAATAATCTTTTATGTTGTCACTGGTTCTGGACTCCCCCAACATTGGGAACATCTCTTGCCCCTCTTTGCCCCTCTCAGCTTAACGCTGTGCCCTGTAGTATTTGACAATTCCACTCTGGTATAAAGGTACAGGCTGTCTATCCTGTCTATGCCTCTCATCATTTTATTAACTTCCAGTGGACTTTCACTCAACCTCCAGCGTCCCAGAGAAATGAGAGACATGAGTCAGTGTGTTCATCCACGGGTTCCCAAGGAATGGGGTTGCCAACTTCCTACACTCCCAAATAAGGGACAAAGGGCGACATCACCGCCCCGCGCCCCACGTGACCTCACCCAGCCAGCGGCCACGTGCTCCCGCTCCACCAATGGCTTCCGCCATTGGTGGAGCTGGAGCACGTGGCCGCTGGCTGGGTGAGGTCACGTGGGGCGGTGACGTCACCCTTTGTCCCTTATTTGGGGGCGAGGAAGTTGGCAACCCCTACTAATACGGGACAAGGGCGGTACCGTACGGGACAAACTAATTCAGCCCAAAATACGGGATGTCCCGGCTAATACGGGACAGTTGGCGACCCTAGCCCAGGAGGACAAATAACTCACACGGAGGCCAAAGTAGAACAGGAAGAAGGTGTTGAAACCTAGGTCGACCGCTTGGAGGGTGGCCAAGACCACACGGGTGTCCTCACTGGTTCTGCACAGGGGGGAGGGCAGAGCAGGGGGTCAATGGCTGCCCCCAATCCCCCCCCCACCCCCTCCCCACACACCCCCTCTTCAACGGGCCAACTCACAGCAAACCATCGGACAGGGCCCGCAAACACATGTGCCTGCGTGTGCACGTGTCTGCGTGTGTGGCTGCCTTGCCCACATGTGTCTGCGCGTGTCTGTCTTGCCCGTGTACGTCTGCCTGTGCCCTCGTGTATGTGCCGTGTCTGCTGTGCCCGCGTGCCCCCTGCATTGCTGTGCCCGCATGTGTCCGTGCGTGTCTGCCCATGCCCGCGTGTGTCTGCATGTGCCTGTGCGTGTCGGCCATGCCGTGTGTATCTGTGCGTGTCTGTGCCCACGTGTGTCTGTGCCCATGTCTGTGCCCGCGTGTGTCTGTGTCCGTGCGTGTCTGTGCCCGTGTGTCCCCGCGTGTGTCCGTGCGTGTCTGTCCCCACGTGCGTCCACGCTTGTCTGTCTGTGCCCGTGTGTGTCCGTGCGTGTCTGTGCCCGCGTGTGTCCGTGCGTGTCTGTGCCCGCGTGTGTCCGTGCGTGTCTGTCCCCACGTGTGTCTGTGTCCGTGTGCGTCCGTGAGTGCCCGCCTGTGCCCGCGTGTGTCTGTGTCCGTGTGTGTCCGTGAGTGCCCGTGTCTGTGCCCGCCTGCCCCTGACTCGCTGGTCTGCGGGTCTCAGCCCGCCCCCTGTTGCACCACTCACTCAATGGAGATGACAAAGTAGATGAAGAGGGATCCAAAGTTGAGCAGGAACACCATGGTCACCTGGACAAGGGAGAGAGAGGGCGTCAGACGCTGGGTGCCCAGGACTGTCACCTTCAATGTCACCCCTCTCTGGTTCCCCGCTCATCACCCCCACCCTGACCTCCCCCTCACCAGGTCCCCACTGCCCAAAGTTGCCACACCCCCACCCACCTCCCCTACCACTGCCACCTTGCTCCTCTAACCCCTACACTCTCCACCCTTACCCCCCTCTCCTGCCCCCTGTCCCCCAGTCCCACATCTCCCTGTCCTCTACCACTGGGGTTGCCAACTTCCTCACTCCCAAAGGGTGATGTCGCCGCCCCGCGCCCCACGTGACCTCACACGGCCAGCGGCCATGTGCTCCCGCTCCACCAATGGCGGCCGCTGGCTGGGTGAGGTCACGTGGGGCGCGGGGCAGCAACGTCACCTATGGCTTGGACACCAAGAGGTTAATACTATGCTTACGTCTAGGGACTGCGAGGATCCATTGGAGGAGTCTAATTATGAGTATAACTTGCCCAGCACTGACGTGTCCTAGTGCATCAGTCAATGAAAGGAAGCATGCAGGTACAGCAGGCAGTGAAGAAAGCCAATGGAATGTTGGCCTTCGTAACAAGAGGAGTTGAGTATAGGAGCAAAGAGGTCCTTCTACAGTTGTACCGGGCCCTGGTGAGACCGCACCTGGAGTACTGTGTGCAGTTTTGGTCTCCAAATTTGAGGAAGGATATTCTTGCTATGGAGGGCGTGCAGCGTAGGTTCACTAGGTTAATTCCCGGAATGGCGGGACTGTCGTATGTTGAAAGGCTGGAGCGATTGGGCTTGTATACACTTGAATTTAGAAGGATGAGGGAGGATCTTATTGAAACATATAAGATAATTAGGGGATTGGACACATTAGAGGCAGGAAACATGTTCCCAATGTTGGGGGAGTCCAGAACAAGGGGCCACAGTTTAAGAATAAGGGGTAGGCCATTTAGAACGGAGATGAGGAAGAACTTTTTCAGTCAGAGAGTGGTGAAGGTGTGGAATTCTCTGCCTCAGAAGGCAGTGGAGGCCAGTTCGTTGGATGCTTTCAAGAGAGAGCTGGATAGAGCTCTTAAGGATAGCGGAGTGAGGGGGTATGGGGAGAAGGCAGGAACGGGGTACTGATTGAGAGTGATCAGCCATGATCGCATTGAATGGCGGTGCTGGCTCGAAGGGCTGAATGGCCTACTCCTGCACCTATTGTCTATTGTCTATTGTAATGCTTCGTAAGGTGACAACAAGAAGCCTGCTAATGTAAGGTGAGCAGGCCGTACACGTCAAGCCTACTAAAACATTAGGTTTTAGCGAGTAACAGGATACCAAGGAGCCTCGGTGAGAAACTAAGTTCTTACTACAAACAAACAAGTTTACGACGGGAGATATACTAATCTGCTTTGTATTTTTACTTCAATTAACGACTAACTAACGGCCACATCGTGAAGATCTCAAAATAATTGTTGTTATTTGAGTCAAGAACCACCACTCCCATTCCTTCGTCAAACGTTAAGCTTAAGGACTTTATAAGGGAGGACTGAAGCTGGCCGCTCATCTTCTTCTTAAGCCCTTGGCTCCTCTAGGGAGCGTAGGCCATTGACAAATGTCCTCCACCTCACTCAGTTGTTGGCGGTTCTTTCGAGATCTCCCCAGTTGAGCCCACTCCCAGACATTTCTGCCTGGACCCCTCTTCTCCAGCTGTTCCTGGGGCCACCTCTTTTCCTTTTTCCTTGGGGGTTCCATTTCAGGGCTTGCCGGGTGATGTTTGTGGCAGGTTTTCTGAGGGTGTGTCCAATCCAACTCCATTTGTAAGTCAATGGGATCCTGGCTTGTTCTGTTCCACAGGTCCACATTGCTTACTTTGTGTCTCCTCCAGATGTTTAGTATTCTCCTGAGGCAGCTGTTAATGAATGTTTGCAGCCTGTTTGTTGTGGTGTTTTGTTGTTTTCCATCTCTCTGATCCATACAGGAGAGGGTGCTGCACCAATGCAGGAGAGGTTTGGGCCCAACGCGTCCACTTGGTCTAGTTTGAATTAAAGATGCGTATTTTGGTGTTGATTGAGATGTATTTTGAGCTCCAGATCTTCCTGAGCATGTTTATCACCACCTTATTGATTCTGCTTTTTATGTCTACATCTGCCCCTCCTGAAGTTGCCCGCTAACAGGCCCGACACCATGGCGTCCAACGGCGGCACAGTGGCGCAGCGGTAGAGTTGCTGCCTTGCAGCGAATGCAGCACCGGAGACTCAGGTTCGATCCTGACTACGGGCGCCGTCTGTACGGAGTTTGTACGTTCTCCCCGTGACCTGCGTGGGTCTTCTCCGAGATCTTCGGTTTCCTCCCACACTCCAAAGACGTGCAGGTATATAGGTTAATTGGCTGGGCAAATGTAAAAATTGTCCCCAGTGTGTGTAGGATAGTGTTAGTGTGTGCGGGGATCGCTGGGCGGCGCGGACTCGGTGGGCCGAAGGGCCTGTTTCTGCGCTGTATCTCTAAATAAAAAAAACAAGTTCTCGGCAATAAGAAACGGTGCAGAAATGTGCTGATGGTGTTATTAGCTGGTCCCCCGACTACTCGAGTATGAATTTACTGCCGGGGCACAGAATGATGGAGTGGGGCCGTGAGGGGCAAGTGGCCATACTTGCAGTGACTACAGCTCCCACTCACGTAATAAAGTTGTGTCTTTACTATCGGTGTGTGACGGTGTTTGTTATTTCGGAGCGTGGGACGGGCTCTCGCGTGCCCGCACGCTGGTACTCACAAGACCACGCCCAATTAAAGACTGTGCCGATATCATCCGCTGGGCCCACTCCTGCACATCGATCACCAGGTTAACCTTCCTGATCTTCGATGTTTCTGTGGCGTGCAGCTCCTCAATCTCCTGCAATAGAGTTCGTGTTAGATTTTAGTTTCATTTCAGAAATATCGCGTGGAAACAAGTGCCCTTCAGCCGCAAAATGCTGGAGTAACTCGGCGGGTCAGGCAGCACCTCCGGAGAGAAGGAATGGGTGACGTTTCGGGTCGAGACCCTTCGTCAGACTGCCCACCGAGTCCGCAACGATCATCGTTCACTAGGGGTTGCCAACTATCTCACTCTCAAATACGGGACAAGGCAACATCGCCGCCCCGCGCTCCACGTGACCTCACCCAGCCAGCGGCCACGTGCTCCCGCTCCACCAATGGCAGAAGCCGCTGGCTGGGTGAGGTCACGTGGGGCGCGGGGCGGTGACGTCACCCTTTGTCCCTTATTCGGGAGTGAGGAAGTTGGCAACCCTACTAATACAGGAGGGACAAACTAATTTAGCCCAAAATACGGGATGTCCCGGCTAATACGGGACAGTTGGCGACCCGACTTGGTAACCACCTACCTCCAATGTCAGAAACTTCTTCTTCTGTTTCAGCACGAGATGGTTGATCATGTGCTTGCCAGTGATGACCACATCGTGAGACAACAGCTTCTTCTTGTTCTTGTTCGACTGGGGAGATGGGAAGGAAAGGAACAAGTTAGGCCAGGCACTGCAGATGCTGCTGCTTGACAGAAGTGAAACGGTGTGGAGGCATTAAACCATGGCGTGGGGTGAACCAAACATTGACCATCGCGTCTTGGCAACTATCTCCACTGCATGGATCCACGATCCATCAGGGACTTGAGCTGCGCTCCACCCTTCAAAACTAACGTGCCGCTCAGCTTAGAGATACAGCACGGAAACAGGCCCTTCGGCCCACCGATTCCGCACCGACCAGCGATCCCCGCACACTAACGCTATCCTACACACACCAGGGACAATTTACATTTACGCCAAGCCAATTAACCAGAAAATCTGTACGCCTTTGGAGTGTGGGAGGAAACCGAAGATCTCGGAGAAAACCCATGCAGGTCACAAGGATAACGTAGTCGTGATCGTACCCGGGTCTCCGGCGCTGTGAGGCAGCAACTCTAACGCTGTGCCATCGTGCCACACCTGTATGAAGTGCTCTATGTTTCCCCATCCCAAACCTGTCACGGGAGCTCCTCTTACCATCCATTACTGCCCCAACCAAAGCATTCAATGGGACAGATTCCAGCACAGGTCGGGGGTAGTCCACATCACGCCGTTCTAAATGGCCTACCCCTTATTCTTAAACTGTGGCCCCTGGTTCTGGACTCCCCCAACATTGGGAACATGTTTCCTGCCTCTAACGTGTCCAGCCCCTTAATAATCTTATACGTTTCGATAAGATCCCCTCTCATCCTTCTAAATTCCAGTGTATACAAGCCTAGTCGCTCCAGTCTTATAAACATATGACAGTCCCGCCATTCTGGGAATAAACCTAGTAAACCTACGCTGCACGCCCACAATAGCCTTCTTCAGGCAGAGATGTTTGGAGATGCTACCCAAACGAGATATTTCTTAAACGTCACCCATTCCTTCCCTCCAGAGATGTTGCCTGTCCCGCTGAGTTACTCCAGCATTATGTGCCTGATCAACAGATTGTGTATAAAATTGTGAGAGGAAACTGCCCAGAGACTCTTGCCCAGAGTAGGGGAATCGAGGACCAGTGGACATAGGTGCAAGGTGAAGGGGAAAAGATTTAATAGGAATCTGAGGGGTAACTTTTTCACACAAAGGGTGGTGGGTGTATGGAACAAGCTGCCAGAGGAGGTCGTTGAGGCTGGGACTATCCCAACGTTTAAGAAACAATTGGACAGGTACATGGATAGGACAGGCTTGGAGGGATATGGACCAAACGCAGGCAGGTGGGACTAGTGTACCTGGGACATGTTGGCCGGTGTGGGCAAGTTGGACCGAAGGGCCTGTTTCCTCACTCTGTGTGACTCTGTTACTCTGTTACTCTGTGTCTCTGTGTCTCTGTGTCTCTGTGTCTCTGTGACTCTGTGACTCTGTGTCTCTGTGTCTCTGTGACTGTGTGTCTCTGTGACTGTGTGTCTCTGTGTCTCAGTGTCTCTGTGTCTCTGTGTCTCTGTGTCTCTGTGTCTCCGTGACTGTGACTCTGTGACTCTGTGTCTCTGTGACTCTGTGTCCCTGTGTCTCTGTGTCTCTGTGTCTCTGTGTCTCTGTGTCTCTGTGTCTCTGTGTCTCTGTGTCTCTGTGTCTCAGTGTCTCTGTGTCTCTGTGTCTCTGTGTCTCTGTGTCTCCGTGACTGTGACTCTGTGACTCTGTGTCTCTGTGACTCTGTGTCCCTGTGTCTCTGTGTCTCTGTGTCTCCGTGACTGTGACTCTGTGTCTCTGTGTCTCTGTGTCTCTGTGTCCCTGTGTCTCTGTGGCTCTGTGTCTCTGTGTCTCTGTGTCTCTGTGACTCAGTGTCTCTGTGTCTCTGTGTCCCTGTGACTCAGTGTCTCTGTGTCTCTCTCTCTGTGTCTCTGTGTCTCTGTGTCTCTGTGTCTCTGTGTCTCAGTGTCTCTGTGTCTCTGTGTCTCAGTGTCTCTGTGTCTCTGTGTCTCTGTGTGTCTCAGTGTCTCTGTGTCTCTGTGTCTCAGTGTCTCTGTGTCCCTGTGTCTCTGTGTCTCTGTGTCTCTGTGTCTCAGTGTCTCTGTGTCTCAGTGTCTCTGTGTCCCTGTGTCTCTGTGACTCTGTGACTCTGTGTCTCTGTGACTCTGTGTCTCAGTGTCTCTGTGTCTCTGTGTCTCTGTGACTCAGTGTCTCAGTGTCCCTGTGTCTCAGTGTCTCTGTGTCTCTCTCTCTGTGTCTCTGTGTCTCTGTGTCTCTGTGACTCTGTGACTGTGACTCTGTGACTCAGTGACTCTGCAGATGGTTCACTCTTTACCCTGGGATTCTGTGATTGGGATGAGTGGGCCAGCTCGATGTAGATCAAGGCGATGCCTCTGTAGAGGAGGATGAGGAGGATGCCGCCGATGAAGACGGTGACGGAGGACCCGATGGCGCCCCACCACATGTCCTGGCTCATGATGCGGCAGTTGTGGCTGGGATTACGGATCTCGCCAGACTCCTGGATGTGCTTCTTCACCGGGTCAATCAAT